>NC_140664.1:52866353-53048853 GCF_054131305.1 Coturnix japonica
ACGTTGATGTTGGAAGTTAATGAATCTGGTAGCAGAGAGAACATTATTGAGACTGGATAATATGATCTAACAGCTTTCCCTCTTCTTATCCTACCCGTAAAGAATGTATGGAAGTCAGTTACGTGGCATGATTCTAACATCTGTCCTACCCCATAATGGTAATTTGTATAAGTAATGGAAACAGGTTAAATACTTCCATTCTAATGTTGCCAGCAGGGATGAAAATGAACATTTCAATGAAATAATCTCGACAGAGCAGGGAGAGGAGGGGTCGATGGACTGATTCATCTCTAGCGCTCTTTGGTGATCCGAACACTAATGAGAATGCTTGAATGTATAGTTTATCAGATAGAAGAGGAAGAGCAAGTAAATTTCTCAGATTAGAATCACTGTAAAAATATATCCGCATGCAAACTGCTTCGCTCTCCAATTGCCAGCCTTAGCTAATAATTTGCAGCATTCATTTTAAGGGGATCGGAGGGAGAAGAGAAGGAGGTGAAGAATCTTTGTGCTGGTTTTTAATGGGATGCCTTTAAGGGTTATCAGTCAACCTGTGAGAAGTGTGGAAGTTGTTATTGTTACTGTACCTTAGCTACTTTTCAGACCCATTGCATTAGAAGGTGGGCACTTCTAGTTTTGCCCCGTTTTGCTGCAACTATAAATGAAATGCACAAACCTCTGTAGGAAGGCTATTTGGATGTCTGATAGTCTGCACTACTGCTCAGCCATTGTCATAACTAAGCCATATTTTTCCACTGTAGTGACACTGTAATACACACATACACACACACAGATTTGTAGCATCTGCGCTGTAATTCTTTATGAACATTTGTATACACTAATATAGAAAATTCTCTAATCTTCCAGCAGGCGTGTTAACCTCTCACAATGTGAGATGTTGGATTCTTTTGTAAATCTCTCATCACTGTGTGTTCTGTGAATACATATAATTTTTTTTTATTATTATTTTTTCCCCTCTCGTTTTTCTGTGGTGAGGATGATGGGCCTTTTCCACCCTTACTTTTCTTCCCATTCGCCAAGGTGTGCTCCAGTGTACAGTGGAATTCCCCCCCAGCTTGGGGTGCAGTTTGTGCAAGGTGACAGTGTGGGCTGCAGAAACTTCTGCAGCTGCTGTCTCCTGTTGGCTGGGTGTACATTCGAAACTGCTGAAACACATCTGTTGTAGAAAGAAGAATGGTGAACATTCACACCGTGCTACTATTGTTTAGATCCAGGGTAGGCCCTGATTTAGCAAAGAATTTTCGACCTGAACCTGCTCCTGTTTGCTGAGGATATGAAATATGTATTTCAGTGAAACTGCTTTACTGAATCATGACCTTCAGTACTTAGGTATTTCTTCTGCATAAAATCATCTGTTTTGATTATTTAAAATCAGGCCTTGAAGAGTTTGCTACGTTTAATTTTGCAGACCATTAAAAACAAATGCAATCGTTACTTTTTGCCCTTTTCAACATAATTCAGTCAGTTCCGAGACCCTTTTTGAATTGAAAAGAAAACCTCCGTAGAGACAGATTCCTCCAAAAGCACCAGTTCGAGGTTGCAGAAAGATTTTATGTGAGAACATTTATGCTTTTAACCACATCCCTTACACTTCGGATCTGCGTCTGCTTTTTCAAACAATGGCTGTGTATTTATAGTGTAAATATTCTCACTGAAGCAAACACAATGTGCAGTGCTACTCACATGTACAATAAATAGCGTCTCATGTCCACTTAGATTAGAATGCGCAGCTTTTAACACTGTTCAAAGATGACAGTGTATCTGTGGGGAAACACTGACATCCAGAAGGCACATTTCATAGAGAAAATTATATATATATATATATATATATAATATATATATATATATATTAGCAATGTTTAATAAGAAGAAAAGAATACAAACTGCTCCTTCTGTTTTTTGGTTGTCTGAAATTTGAAGGTTTTCCCACTTTTTCCAGTGTGCATTTCCCTGAGTCTGTGAATACACGAATGAGAAGGAATAGAAAAGCTGACATTATACTCTGCAGTGTCTTCTGCATTGGATGTAGCTTTTGTTGAGGGTGGTCCCTGCTGTATCTGTTCTTGGTATTTTGGTGTGGTTTCAGGGCACGTGTGATCCAGCAGGCTCTGCAGATGCAGGAATACCTGAAGAAGATTGCTGAGAGTTTCTCAGTCAGAGAAAGACACCGTCTAAAGGCCGTCTGTCTGTTGATCTTCCCATTATAGTTTAGAGGGAGAATGTGAACATCCCGCTCTTTTATTTGGTGTTCAATGATATTGCTCTCCTCCACGAGTAATAGAATGGAACATCTTTAAGGTTTTAAATTTTGAAGCTTACTTTTGTAAGACTTCTGTGAGAATTTCAGTGGAGCAAACACATTTTTACAAATTAACATTCTTCATTTTGTATGCTTCCGAATTGCCTCCAAAAGAAACCTTTTCAGTTCGAGGATTGCACTGACCTTGCAAAATACCATATGTTGAGTATGCTGCTATTGCTCTTACAAACATTAGAAGTCAGGAATGAAAAGATACTGTGTGTATCCTATGGTAACTAAAGGAGTTAAATATATATATATATATATATATATATATATATATATATATATATATTGATCACAGTGGTAGAAATTAAACATTTTAGGCAGATAGCTTTTTTTTCTTTGTAAACAAGCATTATAGCTTTGCATTATTTCAGATAACTGGACAGATATGTGGGTGTATGCATCACGTAAATTCATTTTTCTTGCAGAATCTGGCTTAAATTCTGGAACCATAGAATGTCAGAGTCTTAGCAAATTGCTTGTTCTTAACTCTTACACTGCAGTGTTGGTAAAGGAGAGAACTCAGTCATGTAGTATACTCAGCAGAACCCATGACCAGAAAAGTAACTGAAAGATGGATATTTCAGCCTAGCACTCTGTTCCTTTGCTATGACAGTTGACACCAACCTTTCGTGTAGTTTTAATGTTTACTGTGGGGCTTAACTCCTTTCATTTTTGTGGTAAAGAAACCTTTTCACCAAATGCAGAAGTACCAGAATACATACACTGTAAATAAATGAAGGAAAAGAACAGATGCACCACTGTCTCAACTGGTTTCTGCTTAAGCAGGTATTTAGCTGCTTATGCGTCGCAGTTATAAAAGTACGCATTTGCGCAATTTGGAATTAAATAAGAAGATGCTATCAAATAATTTGCGTGGATTTTTATACTCTATCAGCTATAGCGACATTCAGCATCTTGCACAGTTTCTTACATGTGTTTATTAAAAATATTGGGATATGAAAATGAGAGAAAATTGGCATGGTTCCACTGAGGTTAGTAAGAGGATAGCTCTTCATAAAAGCTAAGAATATGGGCCCTGTCAGCTTGCAGTTTCTAATTGGTGACTGTCTGCTGATCATTACTAGGGTGGTTTTTTTTTAAAGAAAAATGCCAGATGGTAACTGTCCATTTTTATGCATTTAGGCTTTTCAGAGGTTTTTTTATTTTATTTTATTTAAAAGTCATTTCAGAAGCAAAAACTACGTTCTATAATAATCGTTGTTTACCTTTCTGAACCTAAAAATGTCTTTTCTTTTGCTGTTAGAAATGACTGACAACAGGTGTGTTTAATGGGAGAGATCTTCTAAGAGATCTTATGCTGTAGCTGTGGGAGTGAATTCTACTTGCATGCCTAGAATTTAGAACTGCAGAGGTGCTGTAGTGCTCAAATGCACACAGTGTATGAACAGCAGCGTTACTGCAACACTGAGACTCTGACCGATTTCTTAGTTCTCTGATGATTTCTGTGTTTTAGTCTTTATTTTATGCACAAAGTGCAGTATTTAAGAAGATTTTTTTCTGGTTTTCTAATGCATTTATGACATCTTTCTGGCCTTTGGCTCCAGGGTGATTTCTCTAGTGACTTCTGTTGTGCTTGGTATTCACTAGTCTTTTAAATATATCAGAAAACACCCAAGGCCGAGACAATCTGTAAAGAATTGTGCCATGCTTAACATTTTTAAAACTAATTGTTTGCTGAGAAAGAGGACAAATGAAAGGTGTAGTGGGCATCTTAAGGTTCAGTACTACCTCAGTTCTTGATGGGCTACTTTTCCATTTTATCTTAGGAGCTCAGACTAGAGTACTGAAAGGCTGCATAAACTGCTATTACAAAGTTGAATGCAGAATGCAGTGCTGGCTATAATTCCATTACCTTTCTAAAAATTTCAGAGACTATTCAGAGAGTGTTCATATTACAATTAGAGAAGAGTCTTTATTTTTATTTTTTCAGAAAAGAATAAATTAGAAACTGTATACTAAAAGAAGCCCAGCTGGTACTTATGTACCCGTTTCCCAGTTCACCTCAGATTTGTTAATGTGGTAATATACCTCTTTTCTTCATATTGTGTAATAGCAGAAGTGCCTTTTTTCTGACTTTCTTTCAGTATTGTATGATGGCAGGATGTAGCCCACACTTCTGCATTGCTTTCTGCACAGTTCCACTGAAATGGAGGCAGTTTTTGCTTCAGTATGTGAGAACTGTTTACCATCCATATTTTCTACCTTGACGTGCTTACAAATGATCTGCATTCCCTTATCATCGTGATTTTTTAAGCTTCTTTTACAAAACTGAAGGGAAATGTGTACAAGTATGTTTTCTGATTTGCAATGAAAGTGTACATTTATCACTTAGGTACATGTAAGCCACTTCTGTGAATTGGGCCCTTGGAGTAAATGTGTTTTGATGTAATGGCCATCTGCTCATGAATATCACATTTGCTAGTTTAAAAAATAGTTTTATACAGATAAACACGTAGTTTGGTAAGATCGTATAGTTTCACCAGGTGGCAATACAATAGCAAAGTTTGATCTTTAAAATAAGCCAATAATCAAGCTGGGAGGGAGGCTTCAAGGTTTTTTTGTTGGTTTTTTTTTTTTGCTTGTTTTGTTTTGATTTTGTCATTGCTTTTAAAAATTAATCTCTGCCATTTACTTTTAGTTGCTGACTGCTGTTTTCAAAATGGTAAATGCAGTACCCACATCATATCATAACAGGAGGCAAAGTATATCCTTGCCATTTAGAAACAGTCGTAGTCTTGCTTCCCTTTTCACCTTGTAAAAATGACAGCTGTTCAGCTCTCAAATGGACCAAGTACAACCAGTCACCAGGATGCTCTGGAACAACTGATCAGACATACTTATCTGGTGCAGCTCCAATACAGTCAGGTGTTGGTGACACAGAAATGATCCCTCATGCTGTAGCTAAAGCTGATTTGCCAATAAAGACAGCCTAGATGCAGTGGAGTTGGTCAGGCCGATGGTTCTGATAGTATAGGTCCACGGGTCAGCCATTTTACATACCTATTGCAGTAAACAGAGTTCAGAGCAAGGGCATTTTTCAAGTCAATTAAAACTGGTTTAGTAAGTTCTTTGATTGATTTTGATTTCAATATTATGGTACCCAATGTCATCTTGGCACTTTTTTTTAACTGCTGAAATCAAAGTTTACTCTGACGTAGTATATATATCAGACTGTAACCAGGACCAGAAGATACGGATTAATAGATGAAATGTGAAAGTGATGGTGAGTTTGGTTTCTGGATGTATCAACAAAATTTGTCTTTATGGTTACTGCTTTTAGTACAGAAGACAGCAGCGATGTAAAAAGTGCGTGTTCAGTAACTTTGTCTTTTTTTTTTTTTTTTTTTTTTTCTCTCTCTCTTTCTTTTTCCTCCTCCTGTATTTTAGCATATGTTCCTGAGGAGGAACTGAAAGCAGCAGAAATAGATGAAGACAGCGTGGAAGATGATGGGCTGTCTCTGGACATCCAGGAGAATGAGTATTTGTGCAATGAAGAAACGGAGATCAAAGAGGCTCAAAGCTACCAGAACTCCCCAGTCAGCACTGCAACTAATCAGGATGCAGGCTACGGTTCGCCGTTTAGTGAAAACAGCGATCAGCTGGCCCATTTCAAAAGCACTTCCTCTAAAGAAGAGAAAGAAGATCCTCAGTGCACAGACAATGTTTCCTATCCACAGGACAGCTTGGCACAAATAAAAGCTGTGTATGCAAATTTGCTTTCAGAGACTTGCTGGTCCAGTTTAGCTTTGGACTTAAAGAAATCCAATCCAACCACCAGCAACAATGGAATCAGCCAGAACGAAACCACCACCAGTACTGACACCAACGTCAGTTCCCAGAGTACTGGCACTACCAGTACCAACACTAGTACCAGTACAACTACCAGTAATACTAGCAACAGCAGTAGTAACAGCAACAGTGGTGGCTCAGGTTATGACTGGCATCAAGCTGCGTTAGCTAAAACGTTGCAGCAGACCTCCTCGTATGGACTTCTCCCAGAGCCTAGTCTTTTCAGCACAGTACAACTTTACCGGCAAAATAATAAACTTTATGGGTCCGTGTTCACCGGTGCTAGTAAGTTCCGATGCAAAGACTGCAGTGCAGCCTATGACACACTGGTGGAGCTAACAGTGCACATGAATGAAACTGGACATTATCGTGATGACAACAGAGATAAAGAAGCTGATAAGACCAAAAGGTGGTCAAAGCCAAGAAAACGGTCGCTTATGGAAATGGAAGGCAAAGAGGATGCTCAAAAAGTGCTGAAATGCATGTACTGTGGGCATTCATTTGAGTCCTTGCAAGACCTCAGTGTGCATATGATAAAAACAAAGCATTACCAGAAAGTGCCTCTGAAGGAGCCAGTACCAGCCATCACTAAATTGGTCCCTTCTACCAAAAAGCGAGCACTTCAGGACTTAGCTTCACCTTGCTCACCTGAGCCAACAGGGATCGCTGCAGAAGCTTCACTGGCTGAGTCTGCAAAGGATCAGAAAACTGCCAACCCCTACGTGACTCCAAACAACCGCTATGGCTATCAAAATGGTGCTAGCTACACTTGGCAGTTTGAGGCACGCAAAGCCCAGATTCTGAAATGCATGGAATGTGGCAGTTCTCATGACACTTTGCAGCAGCTCACTGCTCACATGATGGTTACTGGTCATTTTTTGAAGGTGACCAATTCTGCTTCCAAAAAAGGTAAACAACTAGTACTGGACCCTGTGGTGGAGGAGAAGATACAATCTATACCTCTCCCACCTACCACCCACACGAGGCTACCAGCCTCCAATATTAAAAAGCAGCCCGATTCCCCGGTGGGATCCACAAACTCGGAGGAAAAGAAAGATCCAGAGAAAGAAAAAGTGGTGGTCAGTGAAACAGAGAAAAAGATTAAAGAAGAGAATGAGGACTCTACGGAGAAATTTGAACCGACAGCTTTGTATCAGTACCTCAGAGAGGAGGATCTAGATGATAGTCCTAAAGGTGGAATAGACATATTAAAATCCCTTGAGAACACGGTGACAACAGCTATCAGCAAAGCTCAGAATGGCGCACCTTCCTGGGGGGGATATCCCAGTATTCATGCAGCCTACCAGCTCCCGGGCACAGTCAAACCCCTTCAGACCACTGTGCAGAGTGTTCAAATGCAGCCATCTTATGCCAGCAGCGTAAAATCACTGTCTTCAGAACACAATGCACTCATCCATTCCCCAGGCAATCTCACACCCCCACCTCACAAGAGCAATGTATCTGCTATGGAAGAGCTGGTCGAGAAAGTTACAGGTAAAATCAACGTGAAGAAGGAAGAAAAGCCTTTGGAGAAAGAGAAGAGTTCTCCAGTCAAACCCATGTCACCTGCTGCTAAGGAAAACAAAGACTTCCCCAAATCGGAAGAAATAAATAACAAACAGCAGCAGAAGAAGAGCTCTGAGACAGAAGTTCAGAAGGTAAAAAAGGACAGTCCGGCAGAAGCACATACTCCAAATGGTACAGAGCCACTTAAAACAAAGGTTGCAAATGGCTGTAACAATTTAGGAATCATCACAGATCATTCACCAGAGCCATCCTTCATTAATCCATTGAGCGCTTTACAGTCCATTATGAATACCCACTTAGGCAAAATTTCTAAGCCGGTAAGCCCCTCTCTGGACCCTTTGGCCATGCTGTACAAAATTAGTAACAGCATGTTGGACAAACCCATTTACCCAACCACTCCGGTCAAGCAGGCTGATGCTATCGACCGATACTACTATGAGAACAGCGATCAGCCTATTGATTTAACTAAGTCCAAAAACAAACCTCTTGTTTCCAGTGTTGCTGACTCTGCCTCATCTCCGCTAAGAGAGAGTGCCCTGTTGGATATTTCTGATATGGTAAAGAACCTCACGGGGCGTTTGACACCCAAATCTTCAACTCCATCCACCGTGTCAGAGAAGTCAGATGCTGATGGGAGCAGCTTTGAGGAAGCTCTGGATGAACTGTCGCCAATACACAAGAGGAAGGGCAGGCAGTCCAACTGGAATCCTCAACATCTTCTGATCCTTCAAGCCCAGTTTGCTTCCAGCTTGAGGGAGACCTCAGAAGGCAAATACATTATGTCGGACCTCGGTCCACAAGAGCGGGTACACATCTCTAAGTTTACTGGTCTTTCCATGACCACAATTAGCCACTGGCTGGCCAATGTGAAGTATCAGCTAAGAAGGACAGGTGGAACTAAATTTTTAAAGAATTTGGACACAGGACATCCTGTTTTCTTTTGCAATGATTGTGCCTCTCAGTTCAGGACTGCTTCTACATACATAAGTCACTTAGAGACACATCTAGGGTTTAGTTTGAAGGATCTGTCAAAGTTGCCACTTAATCAGATTCAAGAACAGCAGAATGTTTCGAAAGTCCTCACAAACAAGACTTTGGGCTCACTTGGAATAGCTGAGGAGGACTTAGGCTCCACATTCCAGTGTAAGCTCTGTAACCGAACTTTTGCAAGCAAGCATGCAGTCAAACTGCACCTTAGTAAAACACATGGCAAGTCCCCAGAGGACCATCTGATCTATGTAACTGAGTTAGAAAAACAATAGTGTCCAGGTAAGCAGCCAGGTATGCAAGTGACCACAGGAACATTGCACTAAACTTCTTCATAGTACTGCACTAGGCCTGACCTGAGCCTCTGAAATCAGTCTTACTTTTGTTGCTGAACTGCCTATCTGGACCTTGGTTTTTCTTACCCTTATTTTGTAGTTATATTTATATGCTCTTTGTCTGATCTGTGCATGGTTATTTTTTGTTTCTGTTTTTATTTTTATTTTTTTGTGAGTCAAAGTCTGACCTTTATTTTCAACATCTGTCCTTGATGTTAAGCTATCTTTTGTAGAATATAGTGGGAGACGCTATTGAGAGACATTAATTTAGCCGTAAAGAAAGACACAAAGAACAATGATAAAGAGACATCCTAAAATTACAAAGTTGCCATGACAATAAAGGTCACAGAACCTGGTAGTGTCAAGTTTTAACCCTCTGAGAACTGTAATAGCATTTCTGTGCCTTTCCCAGTGACTAAATGAGTAAATAAGGAGAAACGAAACAAAAGGCTTCAAGGCATTTCATTCAAATAAAATGTGTGTCACAAACAGAACTTTTTTTTTATTAAATGAATGAGCTTTTTTATTTTATTTTTTGTTTTTTGGGGTTTGTTTTAAACGCAGAACTGGTTTGTGAAGAAATTGTGCATGCAGTCCTTGGAAGAAGGGAGAGCTGTGTAGTACTCAAGGGGTTAGGAAGCCACAACTGTATAAGTTCAATGATGATTAAAAAGGAAAACAAATTGCCAGTAGTATGCCCAAACCCTCTGGATGCTGAGAATTGCCACTTTTTGGCAGAAAAAAAAAAAAGAAAAGAAAAAAAAAAGAAAAAAAAAAAGTTAAAAAAAGAAGTATGCAAGCTGTTATTTAAAACAAATGTACAAATGCTCTTTTATTTCTTTTTCTTTTTTTTTCTTTTCCTGTAAAATACTGCAGTTTATAGTTATTTACAAATGTTAAGCTTTGGTACAAGCTGACCTTTCTATAGTGTGCTGCATTAGTAAACGAAAACAAAACAAAACAAAAAAAGTAATGGGGCAAATGTTGAATTCTGTTCCTTGTAAATTGCCAGCATCAGCTTAAAAAATACATGTTACATATCGTACCATTTTAAACTGTTCAACTTTCTTTGTACCTTCTGGCTGTATGCTTTCTCTTTTAACTTTTTATATTGTCATTTTATATTCAATTTCTGTGTATATAATGTAAAACCACACTTTTTGAATAAAATTTAGTTCCTGCAGCTTGATATAAATAGAGAAATTTTACTGGCACCTGCATCTTTCCAGATGCATGTACTTAAAGGAACTATCTGACAAAAATAAATAAATAAATAAAAATAAAGCAAGCAATGCACTATGAATTATACATTTTGATGTTTTATCATTAATATTGTACAGTACATTTTGGTTCACACAATTAAATCCACTGTTTTCTCAAGTGTAAAATAAACCCACATGCAGTTCTTGATTTACATACATTGTCATGTCGTCATTATTTTGCCTTTGAGGTGTTATTCCAGCAGTAAGATGTATCGTTTATGTAATCAACCAGCAAACATCTATTCAGAATAATCTCTCGTGATCTGTGTGCTGACGTCTTTCATTCTAAGCTGTAATGCTAATAACTTCTTAAAGGAGATTTGCCGGGGATGCATACCTGGCAGGGAATGGAATAGGTGGGGCTCCATCCATTTGAAGCAGGCCCTCTGTGCTGCTCTGAAGTGTAAGGAAGTCTGCAAAGGTTTCTGCTAAGTTAATTTTCCTGTGCTGTGTGACCGTACTTGTAATCATTTTGTGTGTGCGTTCGAAGGCCATCTCTTCCCTTCTTTCTCAGGGAAAGCACCTTTTGATTTCAACTGATACACGGTAAGATGCTTGTGGCTTCTGCCCCTGTAGTCTGCTGAATACTGTGGTTCTTGCCACGTTTCTGGCAGCGGTGAAGACCTCTGAGGCTTCGACACCAGTTTTTACTTACAGTACAAGCAGAAAGACCTGTGTTTCTCTGTACTTTTTAAATATTACATTTTGAGGTAAGCTGAGTGCTATCATAGCAGGTGTTTCCCTTAATCTTTATTTCTGTTCTGTTGAATGCAGATGTCATTTAGAATGTAAAAGAGAGCTGTCAGAGCCTTCAGTACTCTATCTCCTGAGTGCTTTGACAGTTACAGTGCATGAAAGCCTGGGATCTGCTATCCATTACACTTTTTTGGAGGGGCTATCAAATGTGAGTACCTAGAGGGGGTTGCTTTCACATAGCATTAGCGATAATATTGTGTCACATATAGTTCTGTGTACGTATTTATGTTTCTGCTCGTTCTCCTCAATTCTTCTGAAAGTAATTTACATCTAAGATCTTTGCCTCCAAATACAGCACAGCTCCGTGTTTAATTTTGCTTCAGTGACAACTGCAGGAATACCCACGCATTGCTCTGTTCTCTGCGTGAGCCTAGCAGGCCTAGGTCAGCTACATTTACATAGCATTTCTAACGAGAGCAGGAAAAGTGCTGAGAGGATTTTTTTAAGCGTCCCTTCCTTTCTTTGCTACTAACTACCTATATCCTTCAGGGGATGTAGCCATTTAGACACTGCAGTTCAATTACTGGATGATTATGTACTTGGGGCCCAAGGGGTGCCGAAGAAGAATAACAGTCAGGCCTATGGCTGTAATGCAGTCTTTAAATAATAACCCTTTGAAGTTTTGTTTACTTTACCACAGGCCTGCAAACATATGATTATAGAATGTGCTGTATTACATTGCAGTGGTGGGTGAAAAGGTTGAAAGGAAGAAATAATAGCTCTAAAGTGGGTTTGAATCTAATGTAAATCCATTAAAACTCATTTTGAAACATGGCATGTAAAGTGAGTTCTCAACACCAGGTGACTCCCTCGAGAGGTGTTTATGACATTGCTAAATCCGTTCAGTTCTGATAGCTTCAGAATTGGACAATCACTCATCATCTGCGCCACTGTCTGAGGAGAGTCCATTTAGAATAAACCAACAGTTCTACCTGGAGACTGCGCTGGTGTCGCAATTTCGCAGACTGAAATATGAAGTAGATGAAAGCGTGAGGGCTCTGATGTTTAACAAACCGAAGCACAGGGACGGCGTGATCTTTATTCTTTGGGTTTTTGCTGCTTTCGTTTGAATACAGCGTTTCTGAAAAGAAAATAATAAAAAACCTTTATTTTTCAAAAAGTTGCACACTCTAAATCTGAGTTAGTTATTCTTTACCTCCTCAGTTTGCATGTTTATTTTTCTGTTGTTGGTGTAAGCATTCCACAAAGGTAAGTTTGTGCTCTTCTGTTAGTAGGGGCCAAATCTGCTGTATGGAAGAGACCCCTTAGCCTTTCAGGACTGTCACCATCCCTGAATGGTTTAAAACCCATTTTGATGTGGTGCTCAGGGACATCATTTATCGGAGGATTGTTGTAGTTAGGGTACTATAGTTAGGTTGCAGTTGGACTTGATGATCCTTAATGTCTTTTCCAACCTGAGTAATTCTATGATTCTATAACTGCTCTTGAAGAGATGTAGGAGTACTGCCACCCATAGTATTCTGTGTAGTCCTGTATACCTGCCCTGTGACATATTCAGCATCTGGTGTATCTATTTCTTTTCAAAGGTGAATGCAGCTGTGTTTTTGCAGCAGTGCATTGCTGATGTTCACATACCTGCTCCAGTCTGTTCTCAAAGGGGAAGATCTTGGTTTGACTGTTCCACAGGCTTGATTTCTGCTTCTGTGTGCTTTTTCTTTATTTCTGTTTTGAAGCTGTTGCAAATTTGAGAGATCAGTGTACTGATGACATTAGTACTGAATGAAACAAAGGCTTTTTTTCCACTTTTAATAGCATTTGTTTGAATATTCACTGATGTCTTCTGCAACATAACTTTGTTACATCTTTCCTTGGGTAGTTAATAATGCTAATATTGACACCAGACATAATCTGTCCTTATCACAGACAGATAAAATGCTATTGTAATTAAGTATAAAGGCAAAAAAAGTATATAAATGTTATCTTGCATTAGACTAATCAGTGCGTAGTACATCAGCTTTTGCCTGCAATTTGTAAAGCCATCTCAGATTTGAGTGTGCTATATTCTTTAAATAATATGTCAGGATCCTGGCTCAAAGACCTCCAAGGAGAGGCCAGTTTCCATGCAGAGTGTTCTCACAGCTCTGTACATGTTGGTCTCCTGGCTGATTCAGAATCAAGTTACTCTCCCAGCATGAAAGTATCAGGAAATGGGATTTTACCATCTGTTCACTGAAATTTAAACTGGGTTCCTTTTCTGTTCATGTATGACAATAGAAGTCAAAGACGACTTTGCTGACCAGATACTAGTTTAGATAATGTGATTCTTTCAAACGTTTTCCTGCTGCTCTCTTTGTATTTCTTCTCATTGTGTTTCACATGGTCTTCTGTAGTTTCTCCTCTTCCTTTTCAACCCAGGACGTTCTATGATATGATTCTATGGTGTGATTCTGTGTGTATAGTCATCTTCATCTGAGACGCAGGTATAGTGACCACGTTTTGGGATGAACAATGCTCTTTTAAGCAAAGATGATACAAGGGAATAAATCAGTACTCAAAACTGCATGTGTGGTGAAAAAGAAGAATATTTTTCAAGTCTCTTTAGATGATATAGGTTACCTAAGGTCAGTATCCTTTATGAAGCACATTTCTTTCTCCAGAATCTTCACCAGCTTAATATTTTCTGACAACTCATATTGCAAAACTTTTTTATAATAGTCTAGCACAAAGAAAGTAGAGCTGAAAAGACTGTTATGAGGCTAATGGACATTTTCAGAGAACTGCTGTTAGAACAGACGATTATAAAAGCTGTAGACCTTCCCACTGAGAATGAGGAGCTCCAGTTATTCTACTGTGAAGATCACTCTTTGGAGTCTGTCTTCAGTCCTGTCTACTGACCTGCTGAATCAAGGGTCAGCACGGTCACAATATATCTAATAAGTTTTTATCCTAATTACTGTATCTGTTGTCTATGCTTTCTCCTTTTCTGCAGAAGATAGGAAATTTAAATTGTGATTAGCTATGGTCTGTCACTTTATTTTTATGGTTTTTAATTCTGGTTAAATGCTTTAATGTAGAAGATTAACTATTAAAATTATTTCTTAAACAAACATTTTTAACTATGTTATTCAAGAGAGAACGGGTAGGCAATCAATATAAATTAGTTCTCAAGAAATTTGATGTAGTGTCAATGTACTGCACTTCTGTCCAGAGTGGCTGAGGCAGTATTGTGTGGAGGAGGCTAAAGCCAGACAAGTTCCTTACCAGGCTGTCAGACATAGGACACCTGCAGCTGAATGACATGTGGTCACTCTGGTTAGGACTGAATCCTGGTTGCCTGCAGCCCATCTGTAGAAGGAGCCCAGAGATGGATCACTTGCTTAGAATAGCTTATATGATGAAATCATAAGGGCTGATGGGACATACAAGGTAAGTACAGGCCAACGTTTAGGACCATGCAGGTGGAAGTCATCCCTCCTGGTATTTGCTACTGCTCGTCTAAGGCCTTCTGCTTCTGTCTGAAGTTTGTATTTGAGCTTGTCCATGAAGCACAAAAGTGGGGTAGTACCCACAGTTCTTAACCAAAAGATGGCACACATGAAGGTGATACCCAGAAAGCAGCATGCTAAAAATCAAATCATCAGAAATAACACCCAAAGCTCTTGACCAGTAGGCAGAGGTCAAACAGCAGAACATGCTTCCAGGCACAGTTCTTTACTCCCTGGAGAGTTGATATTCAACACAAAATAGCAGTCCTTCATAATGTGCGTTGGAAGGAAGACCCAATAGCCACGTGCATGCATTCTCTTTCAAACAAGTTCACTAGTGGACTAGTGGGTGTTAAATCAGCTTGGAAAAACACATTAACCTGCCAGATGGCCCTTCAGTTTCATTATATCATCCTGTGTATCGCCATGCTCAGAATCCTTTCACCCCTTGGCACCCCTTTCAGAGGAGCTTGGATGCCCAAGACTGCACAGTGCCAAGGTCACTTATCAGTCCTGCTGAATTACTTGGAATTCTGAGTTTTAGTAATTTTGAATGACAAGGTATGTTACTATGCTCTGGAAATAGGCACAGTTTTCAGGTCTAGACAGACAGATTGGGTCACACACTGTCATCATTCTGCAGCCAATGGAGATTGTTACTGTAAAATCCTGAAGGCTGCTTCTCATGAAACACAAGGAAAAACATTTTTTTTAAATTATTTTTTTATTTTTTTTATTTTTTGCTGCTCTCCCTTTGCTCTGTACTTGGGCATGCAAAGATATAGTGGTGGTTTAACCTGAGCATTTCTGAGTAGAGTGTTCTGTAAAAACTAACCTCCTTTTCCAAATCTTGGTTTGGTTTAGTTTATCGCTGCAGGGTTCCAACATGTAACGTCTTATTTGTTGTCATGGAAGCACCGCTACAGGCTCAGTGTCAGGAACATCCTCTTCTCTCTGCTCCCCCCAGCCTCCAGCAGAGCAAGGAGAATTGGCGGGTGGCTCTGCTCTGCAAGGAGCTGGTGGTGGGCTGGGAGGGAGAGAAGCCAATAACAGGGAAATTCATTCTTAATAAAGGGGTACAAAGCTTCATGTTTCCAGTTGACCCCTTCAACTGAACCAGCTGTGCCTTGCTGTATGAGGTGTGGCTCTGGAAAATGCTGCTCCTGGGCCATAGTGTCATTGGCATCTCTTTGGTTCATGCTTAGAAAGGGGAAAATGTGATGCAGTAGATCACTTCTTCCCAGCCCATGTTCCCAGGAAAGCAAGACTGCTGTAGGTGGAAGGGGAGATTCATGGGTGTTTTGTCTTACTGCTGCAAGTAACTTCCTATGTATTTTCATTCTGGACATTTTAAAATTTATTTATTTATTTCATTTTTATCTTTATTTTTATTTTTTCAGTTTCCTGCTACTTTTAAAGCAATTGAAGCCAAACTGGAAGAACTCCTGTGCTGTAATAAGAACTGCCCATGACTGCTGTGGCAGGGAACTGCCCACTGACACCAGTATAACTATAGGGATTTAACTGGAAAAGCCTCAGTGGAAACAAGTTCCAAGCTTACTAATGTGAAAATACTGTCACTGAAAACCACTGCAGCCTCAGAAGCCACTCAAAGTTGGTATATTACTTGGCAATCCAAGGTCAAACACACTCAGCATGTTTGCAATGGGCACGCTGCATTAATACTTACATATGGTTGTATCGGAGGGTGTAGCGTGATGATAAAATGTGTTTCAAGGATGCACTGTATAGTGCATTTCTTTCTGCAGTCATGTGCGTCTCTGTGTTCAAAGGAAAACTGTATTCTTAGCTGATTCCAAAGTGCTGTCTTGCTAAGTTTGTACCATTTAGCATTAAGCGCCCGTACTATTTGTCATCACTACTTTTCTGTTGCAGGATAATGCAAAAAATAAAACAACTGTGCTCTACAAAAGGCATCAGGTCCAGGCTTCACACTGCATGGAGATCCTCTGCCTGAGTTTTGGGGCTTGGTGAATGAGCATCACAATCCACCTTTTTTAGGTCTACTTTGACAACTGTGAATATGGAAAGGTGCAAAGAAGAAATAGGACCGAGGAATGACTGAAAGCAGCATCTAATGATCAGCAGCCACTGAAAGGAGAAAAGCAGCTCAAAAAAAAAAAAAAAAAAAAAAAAAAAAAGATGGGAAGATGGGAAGAATCAGCGATGGGAGAATAATTGCTATTAGCAAGAGCAGACAGCGGGGATTGTGAAAGCTGAGGCTGAGAGGGATGAAAATGGAAAGGGTGGTAGAAGCCATTGCCTGTTAGGAAATAAGGGTACTGTCTAGATAAGGCTGAAAGGGACTCTGTGTTGGGAGACATGGGGATGCGCAAGTGATGCCTGGGAACCTCTCTGACCTCTTGCAAAAACTGTGGAATGAACCTGAATTTGCTTCAGGAAGGAAACAAGGTTTTGCAGTGGACAGCTGAGGCATTCAGTGTAAAAAGTTCACAGCACTGTCTGTTCCAAAGCGGTGTCGTTGGGGTGAGGCTAGATACGGAGGAAAGCTGAGCAAAGTGTTTGAATGACTTGTGGGAGTGAATGCTCTTTACCTGGTGTTGCATTAGAAAGGGAGAGGAGCAAAGAAGAAAGCTTTGGGGAGGAAATTAAGGGTTGTTTTTTTACTGCTGGGTTGTTTATTTGTATTTTTTTTTTCCATTTAACACTTTCTAAGAGCAATAACTACACCAAGTTTGTATCACAGTAGAAGAGTCCAGTGCCCTGAACATGGTGGTTGCTGAAAAAACACACAGTAACAGAAGTTACCTTCTTATTTAAGACAGGATGGAACAAGTGGGTGTAAAAGCAATCAGAAAGAGGGGAGAAGGTGGTGCAATTTCACAGGCTATCCATGTACATAATTCGAGTACTTGCAAGTCACTTGATTTTTAAAGATGTACTAATAGATGTTCTGCAGTCCCTACTGTCCATCCACCTAGTTGCTCTCAGTTGGCAACTTCACTATTGATATCTGGGCATCATTCTAAGTGAGCACTTAAGGTTGAGTATCAGGGGAAGGTATTTATAGTTTCAGCAGAGTGGGTTGATAGCTATTCCAGCCCCAGATGGGAATTGGGTTACATGACAGATCAGGCTGCCTTCCAATTTTATCCAATACCAGCGATAAGGGGAAGGGGGAGGGAGGACAGCTGCAGCCGTATAGTCCTTCTAGGGTTAAAGATCCTAATGCTTTAAAGAGAATGTCTAAAAGAAAATTTCTTTCTGAAATAATTTATGGAAATGCCGTGCTCCCTTTGAAGGTTCCATGTCACTGCATGGCACTACGCAATGTTCTCTTTCTTCACCTGTCAGGCAAGGACCACCTCGAAGAGTCTCACTGCTGATTACTAGTTAATTGTCATTAATAAGTGACAACTGACATTATGGGGGCTTAATGCAGAGAGAACAGAAAAGAGCCACAGATATTCTAATGAGCTGACTCCTACGTGCCCTCTATTGTTGTCGAAAATGAGGAGCTGTCGTCATTGTTCAGGAGATGGGCTTCAATTGCTCTGGAAAAATATTCTCTTTTAATTTCTTTATGCATAGATAATTCCTGGTGCACTCTCTCACCGTCTGTCTCTCTTGCTCTTTCTTTCTCTCATACACACATACACAGACACACACACCTTTCTATGAACGCAGGGAAAACTTCCCCTGAAGATACACTGTTTGTGTTAAGACACACTTTGATTTTGATATGTGCACGTGCAAGCATATGTGGATGCACATACGCAAGGAGCACTTAAGTGCAAACCAGCATAACGTGTATTTTATTTGAAGACTCAGGAAAGAGGCGAGCACAGACATCTTTACTAAGAAAAGGGACCAAAAAAGGACAGCCAAAACTCTTTGAGCTGACATATGAAGTTAGGACCAGGGAAGTCCCATTCTGACCGTAGCGTGAGGAATTTCAAAATGATGGCAATGAGTGAACACAGATTTCAGATACAGCTACCTAAAATTAGGTCCTTGCTCTTCATTTAAATAGCAGCATAATAATTTCAAGATTCTCAAAGCTGTCAAACAGACAGGAGCTCCCTGGGAGGCGGTGGTGGCTGCGGATCTCAACACTGCCTGCTGAAAGGCAAATCCACTCCTTGCACACTTTCTGAATATCTCAGCCAGCAGAGGGCCAGGAATTTGGGGGAGATGATTTAATTAGTTACCAAGCTCTCAGATGCATTTCCTGAGAGCTTTTAAGAAAATCAGGAATTCAGCTTACACCGGGCATCTATGACTGAGCCAGGAAAAATTGATTTCTGTACAATGCCAGATGAAATGTGTACATAAATAAAAGAGCCTCTGTTACTTGGCGGATTTAAGATAACCAGGCCACCAGTGAGAACCTCTCCAAAGCTCAGGAATCCTTCCTGATATCTGAGGTCAAAGTCTAGGCGAAACAAATTGAAGCCATCATTGTTCTTATGATGATGCCAACTTCTACCAAATTTGAAGGAATGCCATCACTTGCATCAAATCTCTAAGTATGGACAGTACTTGAGGTCCAAATTTTAGAAGGGGATTTTTCTATTTTTACCAATAAAATCCAAGAGTTTCCATTCTGAATCAGTAAATTGCATTCTGTATTGCTCTCTAACATTTAAAGCTGTGTAGTTTTGCTTGAGAAGTGGCTTATCCCGTGTCTTTCAGCTATCTGCACAAAGAGGAGAGCCCATCATTTTAACGGGAATCTCATTTCCATTGCCTGGCTCAAGTTTAAAACTCAAGGCTCGCAGGAAAGAAAATGAAAATGAGATGCCTCTCTCATATTGTGCTTGGAGCAAAGACATTCATTAGCATTCTCTCTCTTGCTGCCTGCCAAGGCCCAAACAAAAGATACTGCCTGGAACAATGGCCTCAAATGAGGAACACAACCAAAGGAAACACAGGAAGCATGCCGTTTGCCATGGTTCAGGGACCTGAAGCCAACATATATGGAGCCCCTGCACATCCAGTGATGGAAAGCTGTCTTTTTCTTTACACTGGGCTTCCCACTGAAGTCAGTGGATGCTGTGTCTTTCCTTGTTGCAGTGCAGTATTGTGGGTCCTAATTCCCAGCTCTCAATGTGACCTCAGACATGACCTCTCTGTGGCTGAATCCACTCATCTTTTGAAGAGATGAGATAATGCCTGTGCGGCAGAGAAAGCTCATGCTGTTATCTGTGGTGGAAGAGCTTGTAATGCTGTGTAGAAAGCATTTCTTGACATCGCCGGTGTCTTTTCAGTTATGCGCTGTCTTTAAAATTTCCTTTTGGAGAAGGCAGCTGAAAAGATCACAGTCCAAGCCATTTCAGCTCCTAAGGCAAGAGGTCAGCTTGGTGCTCTTTGTGGTGCTCCTCTACCTCCTTACCCTCTGGGTTAGGGAGCTCCTACTGCCCACTACTAAGCTCAGGCTAGGGTCACAGCTGCCAGTGCAGTTTCATATCCAAATCTATCACAACAGTTGTTACTGTCCTCATGATTCTTCCCTTCTTGCTTCATTTCTAGCTGTAGCAAAACAGTTCTGGCAGCTCCTGGAACGGCTCTGCCCCCTGGACCCCAGAAAATCTGATGTTAAATATTGGTGATGTCAGCTGACGTTAGTATGTTGATTGGAAAGGTGAAAGTTGGGTTCTAGATATGCCGGGTAGTTTATCACTTTTCATAATATTGATCTTATTAATGGTAGTGGAATATAGCAAAAATTGATGGAATTGTTTCTGAGTGAAGTTGTTCCCTTCTGTCTGAGAGTCCTGTGGTATAAAACTGAACAATTGTTCTCCTGTCTTGTGTACTTTTTCCCTCTGAAATGAAAATCATCACCCTTCTTTTCTTTCAAGATCTTTCAGACATTTTGGCAAATGCTTCCAAATGACTGGGACTCTGGTTGCAGCATTCTTCTTTAAATAATTTACAATCATTAAAATGACATCAGACTATCTCCAGTGCTGGCATTCTTTCCAGTTGCTGTCTCTCAAATGTCTATGTGGGATGAAGGTAAAGCTGAGTCTGCAATGATGGATGTCCCTTACAGAAAATGGTTTAGAATAACCCAGGACGCACAACAAAGCCAGAACTAGAGATAGTCTTATCTTGCTTTTAGAGCTGTAAATTATTTAAGGGAGCGCTCCAGCTCCAGGAAACTGAGGTTACAGCAAATATTAAGCTTCCTGTATGGCTATTTTTCTTGTGTCAGGTGGTGTGGCAGAGTTTATTCATAGGCATTCGGGGCAGTGCAAATAATCAGCAAAAGAGGAAAATATTCTCGTTGTCTGTTTCTCATGTCAGATTTCTAGAGAATCGAGGATTGAAGTTTAGGACCTTTTTGCACTGAATTCAGATCAGTAAAAATCCCCCCAATGGCTAGAAAGCATTGTGCCAAACTAATAGATGCACTGTCAATAGAGATTATTACGTCTTTATAAAATGCTACAAGTAACAATATATAATTTATCTAATGAAATGCATGATGCTCCAATCCAATAACTGCTGATAACTAACAAGATTCAAGATTCAAGAAACAATATGAGGAAGTTGAAACGCACAAAATGCTTGGTGATTCTTTGAGCGGTTTGTCTTGTTACAGTTGATTTTCCATGCAGTAGGAAGGACTTGGAAGATAGCTCCCATCTGTCCTTAGGGATGCCTCCTGCATCCTTTGATCACCACAGAGCCCAGAGACATCCCTGATTGGTGAAGGAAGCTCAGAACCCTGCCTCCTCTTCTAATCAGCATGGGAACTCAGTAGGGAGAGAAAGAAGAACAAAGGAGATTTTGTTCATATCAGAGCATTAATTTCTTGAATTTAGAGGTTGAAAATGTATGGCTTGTTTTCTTTTACTTAGATTGCTCCAAAAGTAATGCTTCCTGTTTCTTTTCTTGGAAACCATCAGGTACAAAAATCACAATGACTATTTGGTAGAGCAAATTCTCAACACTGAATAAGAGCCTGTATGCCACACTTGTAAAAATATGCACCAATGGAGGTGACCCACTGTTTCACAGCAGCTATGACAGCATCATTACTAGGAAAATGCTGCCTGTGCACTCCATCTTTCATTGTTCTGAACAGATCAAAGTCAGAAAGCACCAAATCAGGATTATACAATGGTGTGGTAAGATAGTTCAGCTAAGATTGGCAGTGTGCTCCACACTCTTCCAACTGGCATGGAACACGGAGTTATCATGTTGCAAGAGAAAGGTTATCTTCCTCTCTGGCTGGATTCTAGAAGTTCAAGCCTTCAGCTTAGTCAGCGTTGCAAGGTAGTGGTCAGAGTTGAGGGTGTGCCCTCATTGTAGGAATACCAGAAGTCCTTTCTGGTCTCAAAAGGCAGTGCACATTGCTTTGCCCACTAAGGGCTGTGACTTGAACTTCTTCTTTGATGGGGAATTCATGTAGTGACATTTTATCTCTTGCTCATAGTGGTGATACCATGTCTCATCACTGGTAAGAAGGCAATCCAGGAAACTTAGCACCTTCAATATCAGTTCAAAAGGTCCTGAAAAACTTGCATAAAATGTTCTTACTGTTTGTGTGTATTTATGGGGTCCATCTGGCACAAATTTTGCCATAATCCAACTCTGCCACAGTTGTTTCCAATACTCTGTACACAGTTTCCTAGTCATAATCCCCCAGTGGATTGGGTGGAGGAGCTGATCAAGACACCCTTCATTTCATCTGCCCATGGCCATCTGGAATGTGGCTTGTTTTTCACATGGTTGTCCCCACTGAAAACTCACCTTCCACCTCCTCGCCATGCTCACATCTACTGCTTGGTCTCCATAAATGTTCAGTAAACACTGAAGGATGTCAATGGGTGCATTTTTTCTGAATGGAGGAATCCAGTTCCACACCTTTGCTCCAGACACAACACTTCCACATCAGATGCCATTGTGTCAAAACTGACCCTTCTGCTGCCATCTGTTGTGTGATAACATGTAATGGGATGTTGGTGGGAAGGTTCAATCCCTACCATACCAACATCTGCCTCTGATGTTGTGGGGCAACACAATAAAATAGGAGGCATTACTTTCAGAGCAGCCCTCGTCATGATTTTTGCCTTTGTTTTCATTTTAATGTTAGGCTGACGATGAGTAGGTAAAAATCATATTCACTTGTGAGAAAGCATTTTTTACATACTGTATGTAACAATATGAAGAGATGGGGGTAGAATTTCAAAGTGGTACCTTTCTTTGGTTCCTTCCTTTCAATAGCTGTTGTTTTGATTACTCTGCGCCTTAGGCTATCATTAGAATCTTTTTGTGTGTGGAAGTATTAAGTCCATAAATATGAAAATAAGCCTGTAATTGACCCATGGACTGAATTTATTTCCATTAGATTCTTCTTCTAGTATAAAAAGCACAAACTGGAAGAGTGTTATTTATGTGTGTATGAAGCTCCCAGCTCTGATGGTATATCATATATTTGATAACAAGGTTATGCTCTTAAAGGGACTACTCAGCAAGACAGGATGGGAAAAACAGGTGTCTTATTTTAGTTTTGAAAGCAAAATCGGGCACAGCCATAAAACACATGCACAGCACATACCATTATTTTGATTAATCGGACTGCTAGAAAACAGCTCATAATGAAAGCTGATCAGCATGTCCCAATCAGTCTCATTAGGCTCCTCCACAAACACCTGGAGAAAGGCAGCCAGCGGAGGGTACTTTGGAGGCAAGAGGAGCTGAGTGATCTACCACTGCAAACACCAGGGTTGCCACACCTGCTTGTGTGCTTTAATGGAGCTTTACAGGATGTGGGGAGGTTTCTCAGCTAAATGGCACATAAAGCTCAGCTGCCTTCCAGGGAGGCGGTGCGCTGCTGCCATGCCCTATGCATCACATGTAACATTCCAGTTGTTGCCTCTGTTTGTGGCCACAGCTGTAGCTCTGCTGAGCTGCTACATAAAGTTTTCCAGGGATGTTCTTGTTTTGTTTTGTTTTTTTCCTTCTGGATTTTTCCACCTTTCTGCTGTGTGCAGGGGCCATATGGCACAGCTATTTCATTGAGACCTGCAGGAACGTCCCTCGCAAACAATATATGGGGAATAAACTGAAGGAAGGAGGGCACAAGGTGGGTGAGCATATTTCAAAGGACAACATCATCTCAAAATATTCAGGGCTTGGGCCATGAGATGGGCAACAGCCAAAGCCCTGTTACAGCCCATTGCAGCCTGCTCTCTGTGTGACTTGTCTATGGGATTCTATGTAATTTCCTTATCTCCCTGCTCTCTCTTCTGTTTTTCCTTTATGTGCAAAGAACTATTCATTGCATAGGCCAAAGGGACTGGTGTGATTATACATAGTGTAATTGAGACGTCTATGTTTTTGTTTGTCTAACTTAAATCTCAATTTGTATTAACAGGGTTAAAGGTGGAGGGGTCTTGCAATGTCCTCCCCATTTGTTTCCACTTATAGCAGTAGCCACCATTATTTGCACTGCTTTGAATTAATGGCCAATTGTCCTATCACAGTCTAAGAAATATGATGGTATGTGAAACCAATCCCAAGTAAGACTCTGAATAACTAGCATATCTAATTAAAAAGAAATGGAACAGTAGCAAATAAAATTAGTATTTTGTCTGTAGACAATGCTGTGAAAAGCACACAGGAGACTTGGATGTGAAACTCTTCCCCCATCAAGAAGGATGTTCTGCGGTATGTGTCCAAGGATGACTGTACAAAAAGTATTTGAAACATCAACTACATCCTCAGCCAAGTGTTTCCCTCCATGTGAGACCTTCCTGCTGCTGGATAGGCTCTCACTGCTATGCTGAGCATGTGTGGAATGGTCTCTGATCTGCACATAGTAAACCATCCTGTCTCACCATGGAAGAAGTCCATTCAAAAATGATGTCCAACCAGCACTAACAAAGAGGAGCTCTTCCTGCATTGATGATTTTGGTGCGAGTTTTTTGTTGTTGTTTCTGTGGGTGCTGTAGATCAGATTGTAGTATAAAGATGGGCTCATGCTGCACAGTGGGTACTTTTGACCATAGAGAGAGGAACATGCAGCCCTGTAATCAAGCAGAAGACGTAGTGGTGTGGACAGCATGTTGCCAACCATCACAAAACTGTTATAGATGTTGAAGCTATGAGAGCCAGGGCACAGCACCTTGTGGTCATTCATGATTTCATCCAAAATTTTGCTACATCTGATTTGGAAGCCCTATTGCATGTAGCCAGGTGATTAGAAAAGAAAGATGTAAGTGAAGTTTCTATCCTTCATCCTTGCCCCTGGAGGACTTCTGATGGAGAAGAAGAGTGGCAGCAGGAGTGCCCTGGGGATGGTTAGCTTTCTGCAGCACGGGATGCATTTTTAGCACAGAGTGGGAGAAGTAGCCACACAACTCCTATTAACAATAACGTGATTGCGTGTGTGAGTTCTATTCACTGTACTGAAAATTTACCCCTAAGGGTCCACATAAATTTGAGCTGTTGACCGTGTGAAATGTTCTTTTATGGGCAATAAGGACACCAAGAGGCAGCTACATGTTTTCCTAAGCCTTGGCCATATACCAGTATTTGTCTGCATAATTCTTCGATTTTTCTTCCCAGATTCTTCATACAATGCACACATTGCTTATATAGCACAGGAAAAAAAGAATGGTTTTAACACGGCATACTTTGTTATTAAATTAGGCCTTGGAACTATAATTCCCTATCTCTGCATTTGATGAGAAACCCTCTACAATGTTATCAAACTAATATATTGTAGCAAATTCTATATCTGCTTCCTGTGCCACATACAATATGAACTGCATGAGAAAGAGCTAACTTCCTAAAGGATTTTTTTTTCTCTCCCTATTTCTCACTAAGAAGCAAACAGCTTGCTGGCAGGTCGAGCATTCGTGCTGCTGAATTTTACCTTTGATTTGATTATGCAAATGGAGAGGGGCTGTACTGTGGTGCATCCTGAGGAAATTTAATTTCCCCTTTACACCTAAAACTCTCAACCCACCAAAAGATTAGCAATTGTCAATAATGCTGCGTGCTCTTCCTCTCTCTGCCTCTCTCCCTCTTCCTTTCCTCCACATTTTACTTTTCTTCCCTCCCTCCTTTCCCTCGCAGTCTTATCAGGCTTTCTCTCCAACAACTGGAGCAAAGAGTTGTGCAGGGGAGGCATACTGCATCCTCTCTGCAAACACGTTCAGCATTTTGAACTCCACCATCGTAAACAATGGACATGCATATATTTTAAAAAGAAACTTGGAGTAATTTATCTTAATTTAAAAGTGACTCTTCCTGCTCAAGCTTTTCCTTTTCTTGGAATACTGTGCATATAAATCCTCAGACAATCTCCTGGTAACTCATATTAATACACTTGGGGAAACGGTTTGGATTCAAAACAAATGTTCTTGCAAATGTAGCTGTCTCATCTGCCTCGTTTCCTAGATCCCCCAAACCCAACTGGATTAACTCTTTAACACCAGGAAATAGGAAAGGACTTCTGCAGTGCTTGGGGTAACCACATGAGCCCTGCGGGAGAAGTCACACAAGTGGTGTTGGACATCTGTGCCCCAAAGGTGCAGGGAACAGAAGGTGTTACAGCAGGAATTTGAAAATCACTGGGAGCTTTGTGTTGCTGTGGGTCTGCTGGGTTATTCCCAGCTATTTCACCCTGTGAATGAACCACAACAGAGATCCAGATCTCCTGTATCAGGAGGTTATACCTGAAAAGAAGAGTTATGACAACTCAACTCTTGCAATACAGTTTGGAAAGAGCCAAATCTTGCTGTTATTTCTTTGGCTTTTCCTTCCTTCTACTGCCCAGGAAGTGCTAACCCCACATGCCTCACATTCTGAAACAGTGACACAATGAGGTGTTTGCTCTGTATAAACCCCTTTGCTTGAAAATTAAATTTTAATTGAAAAGTGGGTCTCTGAAGAGATTCCCAACTATGGTGTCTGCCCAATTACAGCAGTGCAGTGGTTGCGTGGATAGCTGCAAGTGTTAGCTGCAGCTCATGTTGTTTGTGGGATGTATCTCCAACTGAGCATCAGCATTCAGGTCCGTGCCTATGTTTTGATGCTCAAAACAGGAGATTTCATGCATTTAACATCAATTTTATGCGGTACAAATCTTGCTCTACCTGGGTCTGAATGTAGCTGCCTGGCTCTGCTTTATTTATTCTGAATCCAGTGTGAACAAAATGTTTGCATCTGTTGTTTGCAGAGTGGCTGCCTTTGCTGCATGTCTCTGGGCAGCAGCTCAGTGCCTGAGCCAGCTTTGCAGGCATCATGAGTCATGGAAGGGGAGCACTGGGTTTGGTTGCTGCATTGACTCCCTGACAGAACCCCACGCTGCTGCTCGCATCAGCGTGTGCCAGCAGCTCTGGTTGTGATCTCTTGTTTGTCTCTTGAGTGAGATGAAACTAACACGCTGAGAGCTGTCTGCAGCTAGTCACACGTCGGCATGTATGCGTGGGTTGTTTTTGTGGTCATAAAACTTTGCGCGGTGTAGAGCAGCAAGTGTGTTAGAATGATACCTGATAACAATGCTGCATCTTTATGATGTGTCAGGCTCTGTTCTGATGGATTCGCTTGCTTTTCTTTTTCTTCCTCAGGGTGCTCTGACTTCCAGAGGAAACATGGGTTTTTACCATAGAGGTGGGGGCGCAGCTTCTCAGCCTAAGCCAGGAGCAATGTCATACCCCAAAATAAAGCAATCTGTGAGGTAAGAAGGGGTCATAGCAATATGTGAACCCCCCAGAGTAAGCATAGGTGCATAGGTACCTTTTTCTTTCTTTCTTTTTTTTTTTTTTTTTTTTTTTTAATTTCCAAGCAAACTGGGACTTCTTATAAAAAAATTGAGAGCAGTTTAATCATCAACTCCTGAGTGTGCACAGTACTTCCCACCTTTCCCCCAAGGAAATTTCATAAAAGCTTTTCATGAGCCTTGTTGGAAAGCTCCATCACCTCAGTTCCAAAGCAGCTGTTACAGTGTGGGTGCTGCTTTACAAAGCCAGTCCTAAGCTGTGCTCCAAGGGAAGGGCTTAGGGCAAGATATAAAAACAGGATGCAACTGAGTGATTTAGAAGGAAGAAGGGAGGAACTCCAAGCAAATGGCATGCCACTGCCCCAGGAGCCAAAGGACGCAAAGACTGAGAGGGGCGGTGAGGTCCAGAGCAGCAGAAAAATGAGTGGGCAGGCGAGCAGGCGAGTATTTGATCAGAAGGGTTGTGAAAACACTGCCTGTGGTCAGATAGGGGCCACAAGGCCTATTTTTCAAAGCTGCCCATTATATGATGGAAGTAAGCTAGCACAGGGCCCAGGCTAGCTGCTGGACCATCAAGTGGGAAAGAATTTGTTCAGTGGTGGTGGTGTAGGGTCACAGGAGCACCCCCAATTACTGCCACAGGTAAAGGAATTCTGGTAAAATTACAAATCAGGGAACAAACAAATCTGGCCATCATTCAGCTCTGCTGTTGATTTCCCTGTACCTTTGTGGTTTCCCATCCTTCCCTATGCGCAGAAATCCAAAGTTCCCTTTTCTCTCTGGTTGGACCTCTCCAGCTACATCACCATGGCCTGCTCTGTGGGTCTGTGATATGGAAAAAAAAAAAAGGCAAGTCTTGTGGACAGAATGAAATTTGGGTTTTACCTTAGATAGTATTCTCTAACTCCTTATGTGTGTGTTTAAAAATATTTTGAAGGAACCCTCTGCTGACTACTTCTTTTAGAAGAATTGATAAAGAAGGTTGCCTTACTTTCTTTGACAGTTATTTTATTCTGTTTTCTGAAGTACTTGCTCAATGGTGCTTTATATGTTCAAAGTGGGTACTCTGGGAGTGGTGGATTTGTGGATAGCCCTTTCTATTGGTAGTGTAGCTGTGACAGCTCAGGATGTGCAAGACTGCTGTTCTTTTCTTTCACAGAACAGTAGAATCATTGAGGTTGGATAAGATCTCTAATATCATCCAGTCTGACTGTCAGCCCATCTCTACCATACCCACTGACCACATCCTTCAGTGCCACATCCATATGGTGTTGTATGGTTCCGATCACCTCCAGGAACGGTGACCCCACCACCACCCTGGGCAGCCTGTGCCACTGCAGTGCCGCTCTTTCCAAGAAGGCATTTTTCCTAATACCCAACCTGAACATCCCATGGTACAACTTAAGGCCATTCTCTCTCATCCTACTGCTGTCACTTGGGAGAAGATGTCAACCCCCACTTCACGACAGTCTCCTTTCAGGTCTCTGTAGTGAGCAAGACAGTCTCCCCCGAGCCTCCTCTTCTCCAGACTGAACAATCCCAGCTCCCTCAACTGTTCTATAAGACTTGTGCTCCAGACCCCTCATGGCTTTGTTGCCCTTCTCTGACCCACTCCAGGGCCTCAGTGTCTTTCTTGCAGTGAAGGGCCCAAAACTGAACACAACACTCAAGGTGCAGCTGCAGCAGTGCTGAGTAAAGAGCTCCCACACCATATCCCAAGTACTCTATTAGTTGCATCAAGAGTCTCCCCAGAGTTTTCCAGCAATCCCTGTGTACACTCAGCTGCTCCTGACTCCTGTTTCCTTCTCCCTTCATATCTCCCAATTTCTGTAGGGCAGGAACGTCTCTCAGCTGTCTCTTCTAATGCCCTGATCGATTTTGGGCGTGGGCTTCCCGCACAAAGCAGTCTGTGACAGGCTGTGGTGTGATCGCTGCAGGCAGCCACAGCTCACAGTAAATGCAATTCTTACTCTAACGCTTGTTGCTTATTAACACGTCGGAGGCCTGATCCTGAGTCCTTTGAAGCTGATGACAAAGTTTCCATTGAACGTAGCAGGAGGTGGAAGGCGGGGGGAGCTTGCTGCTGGAGAAAAACAAAACGTTGTGGTGCTGAAGTCACTTGAAGAGCATAAAAACAGCTGTCCTGAAGCTTTGTGGTTTTGCCTCCCCTTATTTTTTTCCCTTAAAGCCAGATTTCCTCATTAAGTCTTAATTTTATAAAAGCTGCAGAGCCTTAACCTATACCTGATTTCCAACCACACTAGCGGCCATCTCCATGGCGGCTGTGTGTGGTACTCATAGCTCTGCTCCTGCATTCGGGTAAAGGGGAATGGCTATAAACTAAAAGAGTAGAGAATTAGGTGAGATGTCAGGCAGAAATCTTTACTCAGAGGGTGGTGAGGTGCTGGCACAGCTGCCCAGAGAAGCTGTGGTGTCCCATCCCTGGAGGCACTCAAGGCCAGGTTGGATGGGGCCCTGAAAAGATGAGCTGGTGGGAGACAGCCTTGCGCATGATGGGGGGTGGGGCTGAGTGGGCTTTGAGGTCCCTTCCAACCCAAGCCATTGTGTGATTCTATGATTTGTGACACCTCTGCTCTGCCTCACCATGGCACCAGGAGTGTGCACCAAGCTGTGGGGCTGCCACTGCCCAGACATCATCCACTTCCCTTTGAAATTGCCACACTGGAGATGGTGATGGCCGAGGACATGCTCTCTCATTTGCTGCATTGCTTCTGCAGGATCTCCTCTCTGGAGATGTGTCCCCACCCCCAGTCCTTGATGCCCTAGCCCTGTCTGTACTCAGGAGCTTTGCTCTGGAAGCAGCCTGTGTGCTGGGGCATTGCAATCCCCTTCTGAGAGCCAGAACGCTGCCTCAAGCTGAGCAGGATGTGGGCCTGGAAATCTCTCTGCCTGCGTTGCTCAGGTTCCAGCGTGCTGCCACCTCACCTATTGAGCTAAATTTCCCATTACAACTTGAATTTAAATATTCTAATAAATTTGTTTTAGAAACTCTTACTGCTCCCCTGTGCCATTTGCAGGGAAACACTCTCTGGGTATTTTTTTTTTTTTTTCTGGGAGATGGAGATTTCTTTGTGCTTAGGGTGACTGATTGAATTTTACCTGTGCTAAATTATATTTGCACATTCTAGTAATTGCAAAGGGCCACACAGAGAAACAAAGCATTGACTGCCGTTGTGCTGGGATTTCCCAGATGTATAATTTCAAATTGATATGAAAAAAAACCCTTGCAATGCATTAATAATAGCAGAAAATGCAACTCGGTTGGCCAGGGGTGAACAGAGGCTTTTTTTTCTGAGCTAAAAAACAAGCTATAGACCTCAGGTGACTAGCATTTATTGTTAGAATGGGTTTTCTATTTCATACCTTCTGAAACACAGAATAAAGATTTATACTGACCAACTTTGCTATGTATAACAGATCTGGATCACACCTGGAAAACTGGAGTTTTATTTTGTTTTGTATTGTTTTGTTTTCTTAGTAGTTTTCTTTGTTTCTTATTTTCTTTCTTTTTTAAATGAAATCAGGTTTTTGTGTTTTTTGTTTGTTTATTTCTGTTTTGTTTGTTTGTTTGTTTGTTTTTTGTAACGTTCAAAGGCATTTTTCCATTATTCAGGCTTCTGGCAGGTCACCTGTCCCTTTTCTCCTACACAGTATTATCACATGGTCAGAAATATTATGACACTGAAAAAAAAAAAAGTCTTTGACATAGAGCACTTACTTTTCAAATAGTGTCAGAATGCAACTCACATGAGATGGAATAATGCTCACTAAAATACCAGCGGGATATCTACACATTTATTAATAAAGCACAAAGACTGGCTTTTTAAAGGCATGGGCCAATAACAGAGGTTGGGTTTTCCAACTCTTGGGACCAAAATTCCTGATAGATATTAAATAATATAAAACATGGCCCTATTGGAGCAGGACCAGAAGAGGCTGTGAGAATGATCAAAGGGCTGGAGCACATCTCCTCTGATGACTGGCCAAGAGTTGGTGCTGTCAACTTGGAGAAGAGACAGCTCTGAGGAAACCTCACTGTGGCCTTCCAGTACTTGAAGGAAACTTGTAAACAGAAGGGAGACCAACTTCTTACATGGTCTGGTAGTGACAGGACATGGCAGAGTGGTTTTAAACTAAAAGAGTGGGGAATTAGGTGAGATATTAGGCAGAAATTCTGTACTCAGAGGACGGTGAGGTGCTGGCACAGCTGCCTAGATAAGCTGTGGTACCCCATCCTGGAGGTACTCAAGGCCAGGTTGGATGGGGCCCTGGGCAGCTGAGCTGGTGGGGGGCAGCCCTGCCCATGGCACGGGGTGGGGATGGGTGGGCTTTGAGGTCCCTTCCAATCCAAACCATTCTGTGATTCTTTGTTAGCACACACTGCTGGGGCACAAAGCTCTGCCTGGATCTCCGCAGGACTTGAGTATGGTTTCTCACATGCTTGGCGCATACATGTGTTGAGCATAAAGGCTTCACTGAAGTCATGCTAAAAGGACAAAGTACAGGCTGGAGGGAGATGGAGAAACCAGATATTAGCACATCACTCTGAGCAGTAATCCCAACACCCTGCCAAGCTGCGGTGACATTTGCTAAAGGGGGTATTTAGAAACTCAAATTCTATCCTTGGGACTTTGCTACTCGGGGATCTGGGTCACACACTGGTGTGCCTTGTTTCCTCCATGAAGCAAACAATGAGTGGTGGCTAAAGATCACCTTCTGGGGTATCACCGCTGAATATCACCCTTCAGAATCACCCCTAGTGTTAGAAGACAAGTCTGACAGCCCAGCCATGAGGAGCTTTTCCAGGGGCTGGGTGGTAGTCCTTCTCAAAACTGGGGGAAAGATGCTGTGCTGCAAATGCCACTCGGTATGGTGCTATCAGGAGTAAATCTCTGGGATCACTTCTTATTTTAATGCTGGAAGCAGCTGTAGCCAAAAGTCACAGCCTCGCCTGTGCCTTCTTCCCTTCCACTTTAGACTCTGGGAGTGTGCAGCCCTACTATCACTGCCTTCATGCTCTTGCAAATTTTAATGCATTATTAATAATTTTGTAGCATATTTCTTCAAGCTCTTTAGCAGAAAATGTTATTTCAGTGCTGAGTCTGATAAGAGTCTTAGCCACCACATGCACTATTTCCGAGCTACCACACAACCTGAGCTTTTAATTTGTTCCCCCCGTTCAAACACAGGAAAGACCTTCTGAGAATAATATTCCTCATTATCTGATTGCTTTTGTGAATTGTTTCCTGCGTTTCTAGGTATGCTTATCATCAGATCAGTACAGATGGGAGACCTATTAACTAATCTTGCACATGCTCCCCTTCTTGCCCCCACAATGAGACATCATTTAATTTGTGGAACGTATTCACATTCAGATAAATCCATATTTGTGCTTCAGGGAAAAACAACAACAACAAAAACAATGACAGAACCAAACCAAACAAGCAAACCTACAGGAAATGTTTCCACAATTGCTGAAGAAAGAAATCCATCCCTGGTCTCAAGTCACCCTTGGCTATCACAGATTTCCTGCAAAACTAGGATGATGCCTCTCCTGCTCCAGAAATGTGCTGAGATGAGATGTATGATGGATCCCTTTCTTACCCTTACTGGGGAAGTTGGGTGTGGAGAAGGGAAAAGGCCGAAGTAGCTGAAAATTGTTGTCAGAAGAAAGACTTTCAGTGTGGGCCTAGGAGCTGCCTGGCACCAGTGATGGTAAAAGGGAGTTACAGAAGGATCTGTCAAGAAAGGCAGATTGACAATTTCTGACTGAAAACGTATTTGTTGAAAAATAGTAAGCTGACAAAACCGAAATACTTCAGAATAGCACTTCATCTCCTTCAGAACTTCCTGAGTTGTGATAAAAAAATACAAAATAGAAAATGCCTATGTAATTTTCTGCAAGTGTTAACAGTTTTTTCAATTGACAAATCAAAAATTTCTCTCATTTCTGTAAGTGGATTCTATTTTATTACCACCAAAAATCTAAAGGGAGGGGGAACCAGAAAAAGTGTGTGGGAGGAAAAGATGTTGGCACTTTTTTTTTTTTTTCTTTAGTATATTATTTCTGAAAACAAAACAAAACAAAAAGATGGGGAGAATAATTATTGCCTCATTCCCCCCATGGAAAAAAAATAGAGAGAAAAAAGGAAAAAAAAAAAAAAAGCTGTACCTTTGTATTTCAAAATGTTGTGTTTAGACATTGCATGAAAATATTCAGAAAGGACTGAAATCTTTTCTTTCTTCCTTGTACTTTGTATTCATACTGGCATTGATATGCATTGTGTCATTATATGTGCAATCCTTAACAATTGCAAAGACAAACTGTGCAGCAGTGGTTGCTCATCTCCTATCTCCTACTAAACAGGGGAAAGTCATTTATGGGAGTAACCAGGATTTCATCTGCCCTCCCCAGAACGTGAAGGAAGGGCAAAAACGCACCCCCACATAATGCCTGAGGCTGATGGTTTAAGAATAATACTACTGCCTGATGTCTGGCCACTCAGGTCTTTGTGAGAGATGCTTCTCATGCAGAGCTATGTTTCACATCACAGTGTCTTCAAGACATCACAGTCAGGTTGAGATTTTGAGTCTTTCTTTTTTTTCTTCTTTTTTTTCCACAGCTGACTTGGAGTTCCTTCCACAATGTAGACAAATAATCCATTTTGAACAACCTGGAGCATAAAGCCACAGGTTCTATGCATGGCGGCCATGGAGCTGATGGAAGGGAGTGGGAAAATAGCATGGTTTGGACCATGCTTTGTCAGCTAAGCACCTTGTGAGGTCTGACCTGTTCCATCATCTGTTTTCACAGGCAAAGGATGAAGGGGGACCTGACAGTCTTGGATAACTAACTGGCTTGACTGCCTCCTAAAGGGCAGCACCCATTTTATTCTGTCTTGTAGGAAACAAAAGCCCATCTTCAGACCTTTGCCTGTTCCCTGCTAAGACAGATGGGAAGAAGCAACCCTTGCTAATTCCCTTGCAGATATTGCTTCCTGCTCTTTAATTAGCAGTGCTGGGCCTAATGGACCCTAATGTGGTCCATGTCCCCTCTGTCATCTCTGATAGCAGATGGGGAACAACAGTCAGGATGCCTCCTAGCTCTCATGAGGAGCTCCCCATAACCAAGAATGCTCTCATCTTGACATGCTGTTTACTTGTCTAAGCCAGATGTGTGTGATAAAGCAATATCCATACAATGATACACATCTCCAGTGATGGCTTCTCATGGGTTGGGGAAAAGCTCCTTGTTGCATGGAGCGCTGGCACAGGCTGCCCAGAGGCTGTTCAGTCTCCTCCTTGGCAATCTCCAGCTACCACCTGGCCATAGGCCTTCACACCCTGCTCTGAGTGGCCCTGCTAGAGTGGGGGTAGGACTTGATGGGCTCAGAGGACCCTGGTCACTTCAGCCATTCTGTGACTCTGTGAAAGGCAATGACCGCAAAGATAAAGGGGGAGACAGGAGAGAAAGTAGTGCCAGTTGGGAGGACCTATCCTGCAAATCTGTGTGGTTAGCTGTGATTGCTGCAGCAGAAGCCACAGTGTGAATATGCTGCACTTTTTTTGTTGACTTTTCATTTCTTTTAATTACCAGCAAGTTGGTAATGGCACGCAGAATCAGATCCTGCTTCCTTTCACACTCCAGACACTCATGTCTTGACCACAAAGCCATAAAATTATCAAAGGAAAATATTACTGGCTGTAACCACCTCAGTAATATTTTTACAACTCCTGATTGACCACAAATCTATATTTAATAAGAAAAACAAAGCAAACACACACCCCATTCACTTCAGTGGGTCCTGTACATTGGACTGCGGAAACACTTTTGTTCTTCAGGGAGGAATGAAAAACAGACTATGCCTAGGAAAACATGCTTATTTTATCCATGGCAGAAAAAATAATATGTAACTTTTCCTTTTTAGGTATTTTCATGAGTTGTGCTAGGCTTCATCAGCTCACTGCTCTCTTCCTAAATTACTGCAAACATTGTGCTCTACGTATTCATTATAGTGGTACGTTAGAGAGAGACTTGAATTTTTGCAGTATGTTAAACAACATAATTCAGAAATTAAGTTTGGATAAAAAAATCTACCCTGCATGGATTTGGATTCCTGAGGAAACAACATAGACTGGAACTGCCTTGTCTTCTCCATTTCATTTTCAAGGCAGCAAGTTCCTTCTCTTTATGCAAGTCCAGAGAACGGCAACATGTCTGGTGAGGTGTCTGGAGCACAAGTCTTACGGGAAGCAGCTGGGGGAAATGGGATTGTTCAGTCTGGAGAAGAAGAGACTCAGGGGAGACCTTATTGCTCTCTTCAGTGATCTGAAAGGAGGTGGTAGTGATGTGGGGGTTGGCCTCTTCTAGGTAACAGCAATAGGATGAAAAGGAATGGCCTTTTTATTCAAAGTTGCATCAGGGGAGGTTCAGACTGCATATTGGGAAAAACTTCACATGGTGAGGCAGTGGCACAGGTTGCACAGGAACTGGTGGAGTCATTGTCCCTGATGGTATTCAAGAAATGTGTGGATATGGCACTGAGGGACGTGTTCTAGAGTATTCGCAGGCATGGGCTGGTGGTTAGACAAGATGGTCTTAGTGGTCATTCCAGCCTTAATGATTCTCTGATTCTGTGTGTTTAGAGAGCTTTTAAGGAAATCTTAATTGTGAGCTCTGAGGAAAACAGTTGCAAATACTGGAAAGATTCCGTGAGGTACAGCAGAGGCTTACAGTTTCCATCAGGGCCTCCAAAACAATACATTTCCTGCTGTTACCCTGGACCTGTATGCTACCCTACCCTTGCTTTATATTCAAGCTGCTGAGGGCACTTGGGTTTAGCTGATGCTCTCAACATGCCAAGAAAAGGAGTTTTCCCCTTTGTACTTTACTGTGTGCAGTGGGAGCACCAGCCTGGCCTCTCTGGGCCCTGCTGCAGAAAAACTCCCAGCAACCATCTTGTCCACATCACCATTCTCTTTATATGTTCTCAGTCCATTTGCTCTCCTCTAACCAGCCTCTTTTGTTAGCTCTCCTTGCCTTGCTCATCCTTTTCTTGCTTGTAGATGGCCTGCTGTACTGACACAGCCTGTCACCTCTGCACCTTGTGGGATGGTATTTCTAACATGGCTTGTGCGAGTCTATTTCTCAGCCTATCTCAGTCAGCAGTCTCTAGCTAAAGGAGTGGAAAATCATGTTGCCATTTCCTGCTTGCATGAAGGAAAAATGAAGTCTATCCCATTTTTTTTTTTTTTTCACTATGTAGCATAGCAAAGCCAAAAGTTGCTACTTTTATCGAAAGCTGTGTGCATAACTGACTTTTCAGTTGGCTGTCTGCACTGAAATATTGGAGGAAAACAGTCTCTCTGCTTGATCTGAAACAACACTTTTTAGTTTCCTAGGAAAATGGGGAAAAAATCTGAAAAAATTAAATTGAAGCCAAGTAAAACATTTCATTTTACTTAAAACAAACATATTCTTCACTATAAAATGAGAATTTCCAGTGTTTTCTTTTTGTGAAGGAAACCAAAAATTTTCTTTTTTTGGATAGAGCCAAAATCTTTTAGTGAAGAATAAGACTCATTTTTTATCTATGGGATATGGTTCTATACCTACACTTGACTCTGCCCAGGGCTTTTGAGTCTTCAGTTTGACAGGATCTTGGTGAGGACTCTGACAGGAGTTCTTGAAGAAGGAACCAAATGAGAAATGTGTGTCAACCCTTCCCAACTCCTTGACTATCTACTTATGTGTCTTTTCACAATTTAACTCTGCAAATAAATTTGCCCTGTAAAGTGTATGACAGAATGTATGACAAAAACAGAATTAAAGACACATGTTTATGAACAGCTTCACATCCTTCCTCAGTTTAAATGCTGCAAATATTTTTGTCTTTTGTTTCATGACTTGGACGGTGTTAAAAACACTGAAGCACTTTCATTCACACATCATCAACTTGCAGGAAGAAAATAAAAAATAATTGTGCCAGCAGCTTTGATAATATGTATGAGACAAATACGGCAATACAATTTAAAATGTGCTGTAAAGTATGGCCTGCTGGACCTTAAGCCTCTGAATGTATCCCATATAGAGCAAATGCTGTGCTCTTGATGAGAATTTTACTCTTCCCTGCATTTAAGATGATCTGCATTTAGTTCCCATTAAAAAATAGTTTTTGTGTTTTGTGTTTTAGTAGAAGCCAAAGGAGTTCAGTTACTATGACTTTTCCCAAGGCAGATAAGTGCAAATATAAAAGTTTCTCCATGGTGAGTGCCTTGGATGGTCCTACAAGTATGACTAAGCCCATTTTACCTCTGTAATCTTGTTTCTCTTCTTCAGTGCCACATGTAGCCCTCCAGAGCTTCCTTCCAATTTCCAATGCATAATGGTCAAGAAGATGCCCATGCAGGTGAGCCTTGTCTGTGCTGCCCTGTACCTTGCTTCTCTGACACAGCCTGGGCTGAGATCAATATGATGGAAATGTCATCTCTTCATCACCAGGGAGGGAAAGATGATATTAAGTTTTAGCAGTCAATGCTCACAGTGACAGAAATTGATACACGTTCCTTGTGTTATTTCAAGGCTTGAAGCTGTTTGCAGCTGTGTCTTTATCAGAAATTCTTGCCTTTCTCCTTCTGTCAAAGGCTTTAAAATTACTTTATATTTGTAGCTTTTGAGCAGCTGTATCTCTCTGCTCATATTCTTTAATTTGTTGAAATGTTGCAAAAACACTCTGGCCAAGGTACTATGCTTGAAAACATCCCCAGCCAGTCCTAGCCCAAGCTGAGTGTATGGTGAAGTAGCTCTTAAATAAACCCTCAGATAATTGTTTTACTTATGAAGACGTAGCCTATCCTAACAGGTTGTGAAAGCAAGAAAGCAGCAGCTGAAAAGACAGCATGGTGAAATTAGATCTTTTCTCCCTAAATCTCAGTCCTATCACTTACCAGAAATCTATTGGAAAAGCATTGGTCAATCAATCTGGGGTCAGTAGTGGCACCTGGCACCACTGGGTAACCAGTTCCTCAGTTTCTTAGGATCAATGTGTGGGAGAGTCATACCTCATCATGAGATTGTGCACAAGCTACCAGCTGAAACATATTCATACAAAAGGTTTGTCAAACAAGGCAAAATAAAAAATGCATTTATAAAAAAGAAATGCATTCATTACCAGGAAAGAGAGCTAAATTAGTTGAATTCACCTCAAATTTCTCAGTTCTGTTTTGCACCAAACATTTACATTAACCTTCTAATTCTTCAATCTGCCATGGCTCTGGGAGGATTAAAGTCAAATGAAAGTAAAAATAAAACACACTATCTGTTGTACCTCACATATATGGAGTGATTGGCTGTATCTCTGTAGAAGCTTTTGTTTTCTGAGATTTCTATTGCAAGACCAAACTTTTGGGGCAACTAAAATCCCATCTCTACAGAAAGACTCACAACTAGGACTTATACAATTGTATGTTTTCACCATTCGTACCCCAATTAAGCACATGGTTAAGTAGAGGGCATATTCATCTCCTGTCTTGGCTTCTATGAAGAGCTGCAGCAGTTGGTCATGCATATATGCTGAAGCAGGGACTTAAGTGTGTTCAAGGAAATGTCACAAAATGGTAAGAAAGTTTTTCAAATAGAAAAAAAAACAAAAAACAACCAAAAGTATACAAGACCATTTTATCAGAGTCTTAAATAGCAAAGTATTAAAGTCATTGGTGATTGGGAATACTATTGACAGACTTCAGCCTCCTTAGAGGTTCTCTTTAGGTGCATGCTGGTTGAGAAACGCATTCACAAAGTGCCATTGTCTTGGTTCTGCCCAGTGGAGCTCTGCAGCAAATGTACAGCAAACCCAGTGCTGATGCCCTGTACCTGTCCCCTCATGACAGGCCTCCAGTTTTGCTAAGACCAGAGCATTGGCTAAGCAATATTATTTCCAATCAGTGAAGTCAATATTGCTGTATTGCCATTGCAACATTGATTAAACAGTTAAAATATATCATTACAAAACCAATGAAAGTACAGCACTTTGAAGCAACTGCTCTTTACTGTTTCCAGTCCCTTCCACAGAAAGTAATAAAAAGTACAATCAATAAAATGGGATTTCAAAAGAAGTATTTAACCTCAGCCATTGTCTGCAGCAGCGCCATAGTCTTAAAGACCACACCACAACCCCTCATCGTGGCTTGGGAAGAGGCCTTGGTGCAACCAGCAGTTACTGGTCAGGGATTTGTTTTGTCATCAAAGACCACTTTGTTTTCACCATTACTGAATTCCCAGTCTGTATGTATCTTCTATTTGTCCCTGCCATTCAGAACAGTCTCCATTTCTTGTTAATTTACAAACAGTGCAATGAAATCAAATGAGACTCCCGCAGGGCTTTATTTTTATTGTAAACATGGTAGTGCTCAGTGAAAACACTGAGGTATTTCAGCTACTAAACCCAGCAGGAATAATAACAGTTTTGGGGTGGTGGTGTCATGTCAAACATAGCAAGTAGCATCTAAAATACTTTGCTATTTTATAAACAACAAACATATCATTTTTTTCCCCAAGAAGGATTTGCTGACCATATCAGTGCCATATCGTACCAATGTATGTCATGGGGAAAAAGATAAAATAAAATAAAATAAAATAAAATAAAATAAAATAAAATAAAATAAAATAAAATAAAATAAAATAAATTGTGAAAATTGCATAGCTGAGGCTTTGTTCCGCTTTTTGGCCACTTGAAAATTAAGCTGAATGTCTCTTTTGGATGCTCTAAATAAGCCAATGGGATAAAAATGTGTTTAAACACAATGTAAAGTTCAGCTGAGTCCCATCAACTGATGGAACAGCTGTCTCGCTCCAATTTAGGAGTGAGGCAAAGGTTCTTTTAATAATGTTATGCCCGGCGTGAGATTAAGAAGAAGAGCATTCAAATGTTGATCCGACCAGTTTATTGGAAATAATAGACAATTGAGGGGATGGGGAAGAGTGAGTGACGAATGCCAAAATTAGGGTGATGGGGAAGGGAAAGTAGGCGATAGAAAAAGGTAAAAGAGCAAGAATTACGTTAAAGCGGGGAATAGTCACCTCCTGGATGCAGCAGCGTCCCGTAGCACGTTGTTAACGTTGGTCCGGGGCAGGGGAGAGCAGCAACGGAGTAGCAGGCTGCAAGCAGCAGATCGGTGAATCGCAGAAAAGACGGTCAGAGTACCGTGGTCTCTAGAAGCAGAGTCTCGGGCAGCGAGGTCCCTCGGAGCAGAGTCTCGAGCAGCAATCCCAGAAGAAAGAATAGGCAGCAGTAGGACAACGGTGGAGGGATCTGAGGTCAGATACCCAGATGCCCACAAAGGTTCTTCAGCATGCAGCCATCTTCTTCAGCATGCAGGCGCTCGCGTAGAGAGGCATCTGGTGTCAGAAAACCTCTCCCCCAAATTCGGGGTTTGTCCGTGCCCTTTTTATCCTTCTTTCCAGCCTTCGAGACATTTCGGGACGGCTCGGGTCAGTCTTGTGACTTCCTCAGAGCTGTCAATCTTTCTTGAGATGGGCCAACAGGAAAGACCACTTAAGGGCCATTAGTCCTCAGGGATGGCCATCTTCCTTGAGATAGGCCAACACAAAAAGACCACTCAAGGGCCATTGATCAGTATCTTATCTCCCTTTCGTAGCTCCCGGACTTGTTCCATTTCAGCAAACTTTGAGACAGTAATGTAAAAAGCATGGCTTCTTACACCACCCCGTGACTCAAAGTTTGCTTAAAAAATTGACCACTGCTGATCCAGGATGGTGAGAAAAAGATAGCAAGCATGAGGGTAAAGGAAGGTGAGGGTGGGGAATTAAAATGTTTAATACAATCATTACGAAAGATTTCTTGATGTGCTCCACTTCTCCATCACTTGAGGAGGTTACAAAATACATGGACAATACAACACATTGGATAAGTTCAATGAAACATGGTATCATACACAAAACAAACATGAAAGTTGCAACAACACACAATAGATAAAATAAGATGCATTTTACCCACAGTACACCTGGAAGACAGAGAAAAAGGTCAAGGTCTGGACTTTTCCAAGTTTGGACAGGAACACGTATACCATCAGCAATTAGTTTAACTTTACCATTATAAATCTTTAGACAACAGGTGGAATCATTTAATTTGACACAGGCATCTCCCAGTGATTCTTCAGGAGGGGTGACACAAATATTACATAATGAATAAAAGATAGAAAGTGAGAAGGAACAGCCATACACTGAAAACAACCATACATTTAACAATAACCAATAGTAATAAATAAACAAGTAAAATAGGGATATTTGTATCAGGAGAACTTTCCACTTGAGCATTTCCAAAGCAGTTCAATTGCTGAGAGATATATACTAGTCTGGCAAGTCTAAGAACTGTTATAGTCACAACATAGTGTAGGATACCCCAGAATTTAAATCGTAGGGAGTAATCCCAGAAACATACACATTTCTTATCAAAAACGAAGACACTTTCCAACAACAGTGTTTTGAATGGAACTCCTGTACTGATGAGACACTGGAAAGCATCAGTGCAAAGGGTTTTATGATAAATTTCACTTTAGTGACCACATCTAACAGATATTAGATAGGTCCCATTGCTCATTTCCCAATTCATTAGGAATTTGGAAACACCATGGAGTTACATGCAAATCACCGTCAAGTTTGACCAAAAGAGGTGAAATAAGGGGTTAGGAGGAATGATTACCACTGTGCAAAGAGTACAAGAAAGCCAGGATAACCTAAAAAAAAAAAAACTTGGAACCCAATTGTGAAGTTTAAACAGATCCAAAGACTGATACCAATCACAACTCATAAGTACAGCAAACAAAACATAATACTATTGCAACCAAAATATGAAATAAAGAGGTATATCAGTATTCTAGCATGATCACATCTTCCAATTTTTCTGTCACAAAACACAAATGGTTAAAATCAGCTACAAGCCATTCTGTTCCGTGAAGGTCCTGAGGGGATCTTCTGTAAAAGAAAACAAGACAACTCGCCCTTTGGGGGCTTTGTTAATACAATTATCTTCTCCTTTTAGTCGTGAGCCTCCTAACAAACATCCATCCTTCACCCCCCCCCCCCCCCACCTCCCTCTCATCTGGGGGAGGGGGCGAAAGTATCAACTTTCCTTGGGCTTTTGTTCTGGCCACAAGTTAACTAATTTCTCTAGCCTGACTGTGGGTAATCCATTCATCAAATCTCGTGGAATGCCCTTTTGCCAGCCCAGTGTCCAGAGACGATTACGTTTATGATCAATATTTCTCCTACCTGTTCTTACTGGCAATGAGACCCTTCCAGTTCCACAGAGTTTTGGGCTAGGTGGCCTAGGAGCAAGGGTGGTTGCTGCGAGCCTTACTTCCCTTGGCTCAGATTTACTGGAAGAAGCCACAGGCCCATATTTCCTTTCATAATTAATCAACTCTTGGGCAACCTCCCCCCATGTCCATACCTTATACCCTGATTGCAAATGGCCTGAGGTGCCAGTTCTTTCTAATTCTGTGGCAGAAAAGGGAATTTCTTTAACATTCATTTGAGGATCCAGGTCCTCTCCATTATCAAAGGTATATTCTGTTTTTATTAGAGGGCGCAGAGGGGCTATTGGGGTTTCAAACTTATCAAAATTTTCTTTCGTTTCTTTCAGTTCTTCCTGAGGATACAGTTTTTCTTGTGGTGCACCATGAATATCAGTGTCACCCGTATCTTTATATGTTAAAATTTCCTTAAAAGCCATTTGTAACAAGGCCGAATTATGTCTCTCTCTTTCCAATTGTACTTCTAGATTTCCAATTTGGTTTTGCAAGGCTTTCACGAGTTCTTGGGTTGTTTTAACTGTTTCTTGTAACGACTGTATAGTCTGGTTTTCCGCCTCAAACTGCTGGTCTCGGAACTCTACGGCTGCTTTTAAAGCAGCACCGAGTACCGCACAAATAAATGATTTGCCTTTCCCGGCTCGGGTACGAGCCCCATGTTGTAAAACGCAAATGCGGTCAGAAACAGCCTGCAAATTATACCAATTTTCACGTGCCCAGTCCATCCCTAATGACGATGGCCGAGACCCGTGCTTTTCAAGGATATCAAACAACATATTTTCACCTTCCATATCAGATGTAATTTTACTCACAACCAAAAAATCTACAGGCAACGAAATCTACGCTGAGGGAGGAGGCGATTCCTTATCTCCTCAGAGAGGCAAACACTTAACAAAACGAACAACTGCTCAAAACACTCCTTTACACAAAAGACCAAACGACTCAATCAACACTTCCAAAGAAAGTGTAAACACCTCAATCGGTCCTGGCTGTTCTGGCAAGCCACAACGAAAAAACTTCAACCTCCAAGCAAAAAAAAAGTTAGAAATAACTTCTAAGTTTCTCAAAAGTAATAAACTTCTTGGAGAAGCACACACCACTTCCACAAGAGGCACACACACAAAACTTTTAAAGCCAAAGGTACGTCACAAGATACTTAAAACCACCACAATGCAAAATAGTCTTCCCAGGGAGGCACACACGTGTAAAACAAAAGCAAACAGTCAAAATTAATTCACTCGTCCCCGAGAGGTAGACACGTAAGAAAGAAAGTTTCAGAATGTGGAGCGGTCTTCCTGGAGAGGTGCACACGTCAAATTAAGTTATCAAAACAATCGCTCCTTGCAACTCCAGGAGAAAAAGACAGAAAAGTTTTAGAGAAACTGGAAGGATAACACTCTCACGACGGATATCCTGCCGACTACGCCAATAAAAATGTCTCGCTCCAATTTAGGAGTGAGGCAAAGGTTCTTTTAATAATGTTATGCCCGGCGTGAGATTAAGAAGAAGAGCATTCAAATGTTGATCCGACCAGTTTATTGGAAATAATAGACAATTGAGGGGATGGGGAAGAGTGAGTGACGAATGCCAAAATTAGGGTGATGGGGAAGGGAAAGTAGGCGATAGAAAAAGGTAAAAGAGCAAGAATTACGTTAAAGCGGGGAATAGTCACCTCCTGGATGCAGCAGCGTCCCGTAGCACGTTGTTAACGTTGGTCCGGGGCAGGGGAGAGCAGCAACGGAGTAGCAGGCTGCAAGCAGCAGATCGGTGAATCGCAGAAAAGACGGTCAGAGTACCGTGGTCTCTAGAAGCAGAGTCTCGGGCAGCGAGGTCCCTCGGAGCAGAGTCTCGAGCAGCAATCCCAGAAGAAAGAATAGGCAGCAGTAGGACAACGGTGGAGGGATCTGAGGTCAGATACCCAGATGCCCACAAAGGTTCTTCAGCATGCAGCCATCTTCTTCAGCATGCAGGCGCTCGCGTAGAGAGGCATCTGGTGTCAGAAAACCTCTCCCCCAAATTCGGGGTTTGTCCGTGCCCTTTTTATCCTTCTTTCCAGCCTTCGAGACATTTCGGGACGGCTCGGGTCAGTCTTGTGACTTCCTCAGAGCTGTCAATCTTTCTTGAGATGGGCCAACAGGAAAGACCACTTAAGGGCCATTAGTCCTCAGGGATGGCCATCTTCCTTGAGATAGGCCAACACAAAAAGACCACTCAAGGGCCATTGATCAGTATCTTATCTCCCTTTCGTAGCTCCCGGACTTGTTCCATTTCAGCAAACTTTGAGACAGTAATGTAAAAAGCATGGCTTCTTACAACAGCAAATTCACTTTTTCAAAAAGAAAAAAAAATAAAATAACTTGTCCTCTTGGTTGAACTAAGTGACCGCTACTGACTGAATAAAGGCTGAAAAATAAGAATTAATTGCACTGAATACATAAATCCTGGTAGAAATCACTTCTGTTTCTGGCCATGGGACATTGCTCTTTATTATTTTTATGGTGTTGCAGAACTATTGAGGCTATTACATTAAAAAGTAGGCGCCGAGCTTTCTTAAACTAAAGGGCTGGAGATGCCCCTGCCTGGCCTGTAGTGAGCCGCCATCCATCGCTGTGTGCCCAGTGCCCATGCACCTGGCAGGCTGTGGTGGACATCCCTCTTCTCCCTCTATGGAGCAGAAGCACATTACTTATTTTGTAGAGCAGAACAATGTGGCAGCCACACAATTATTCTGCTGGGTGAATCCTTAAGCAAAACGAGATAGAAGGAACTGATAGACTATATTTAAAGTCTATAAAAAGTTAACAGCCTCTTTTCAATAATTATGTATCTATAAAAAAAAATAAAGATGATACAGGACCAAAATTTAATGGCATTTATGTTAATGCGATACTGAATACTCACAGGCTGTAGATATCTGCAGAAGTGGGTCACGTATAGCTTAGAAGATTTGCGTTGTATATTCTGTTCAGCATATGTCTGTTCAAATAAGTTTTCTGTGTGTAACATGAGCAAACCTCCTCTAGTATTGCACTGTTTCTCTTCACACTGCCTGTGTCTGTTTGTGACCATGCTGTCCCTGCCGAATATGGAGGACCAAAAAAATTCCCTTTTGTTGTTGTCTAATACCCCTTTGCTTAAAGTTTCAGGGGGGGTACAAATCTGATTCCAGCTCCTTATCTTTGCCTTTGTTCATGTAAAGACTCGTTTCTTATGCAGGATGGGAGTAAATTAAAATGAAGACCTAATTCCAGTTGATATCAGTGCACAAAAGATTTATACCAGTCTTGCAGCACTCTGGTTTCACTGGGATGCCCTGCCTTGCTGTTATTCTGAAAACCTCCATGTCCATGCAATTAAGGGAGCTCTGAAAGTAATCTCTGCAGAGATCAGAGTTGAAGAAGCATTGTCGAATGAGAGGAAAATACAAAGAACTTTGGGAATCAAGAGAAGTATGTTCTCCTATTTTTTAACTGGAAACTCTGGTCTTCATTTCGATGCCACTTTTATGAAAATTCAAAGTTATATCAGGCATTAAAATGACAAATTGGCTGATTTTGTCTGTTGTTAGAAATGCGGAGCGCTATTTGCTTGTCAGGCAGCTTCATAATTAGCAGCGGTCTATGTGGTATCAAGGCAAGAGATCATCAGATCAAGTTTCATGTTTATTTCACAGCCAGCATCTTCCCTATTGCTAATGAAAGAGTCTCTCAGGGACTGGCATATCTGAGCCTGGCAGCTATGTAACATCCCCCTTTGAGCTTCACTTCCATCCCAACCCTCATTCTCATTTGTTTTTTGATCACATCCCATATTTATAAATGTATCCTAGTATCAAATGTGTTGTGAATAGTGATTTTTAGGGCACAACAAAACAATACATTTTCTAGTAATTTTTGTTGCTGGTCAGCATACGTGTGTGCTTATGGTGTGTGTGTTTAAGCCATCTCAGTGCGTGGTCAGCTTTGTTTTGTATGGGTACAGTATGTGTATTCATGAAGGCATAACAGGCCGTCAAGTTACTAGTCTGCCTACTGCCTCTCCCTGAAGCTGAAAGGTTTTGGTTAGGGAAACTGAAACATCTCTGAAACTATCTGATTTAATGAGGACAAGAGTTGCGAATAATGCAAAGATGGAAATGGGATTTCTTAAGAGATTCCATACTTTCATTTGCTAAAATACTCCCTGCAGAAAATCTCCTCATCTTACCTCTTCCCAGTGTAGCCTTCACGCTGTTGTTATGGTATTTCTGCAAAACGTGAAGAAGCTGATGGTTTGGTATAAGCAATAATATCACAGGACTCTTGATACTGGAGTATTGGATCAGTTGTCATGTCATGACATACATATTCATAACCTAGCAGGCCTTGTAGTGGATTTATGCATAAGGGACTGATAAGAAAAAAATTGATTTATGATGATCTCAAAAACATGGTCTCCCAAGATGTATTCTGCAGCTTTGAGACCTACAGTTTAGGCTCTATTAATTTTACTGTGCTGTCTGGAATTATCCATCTGTTTAAAGGTTAACTGTCTTTACACTTTTGAAACAGGTAGTTCTGTTTTGGTTCTTGCTTTGTTCATGCCACTGATTTATAAATTATTAAATCTATCACTGCACAAAAAGACTGAAATTGGTTGCCAGATTACTACAGCTACTTACTTCATACTTCCCTCAGTAACTTTTGATATTATCCTAGATAATCACTGTTAAGTGCTGAGTATACAACACATACCCAGTGGTATGTGTTATACAATTCAAGGAAATACTACTATTACAACACAAATGTAGCCGTGTGTCCAGAGGGGCATGTCAGGCAAATCTTTCAACACAGCACCAATGCAGTCACACAGCCACAGTGAGGAGGTGGTGGGTGAGGTAAACTGGTTAAGAAACAGCTTCAGATAAGACCCATAGGATATTTGGCTTCCATATATACATATATGTCTGTTCAGTAAAACAGACAAGCTATAATGCTTTTTTTTTTTTTTTTTTTTTTTTTTTTTTAAATTCTAATAGTGTTGAATGGTTAGACCATGGCTCTCTTTTTTCTTTCACAGCTGAGACAGGCTTACTTTTTTTGAAGCTCTTTGCCATAGGTGCCAGGATGAAGATGGAGCAGTGATGTACACCAGTGCTGCCCTGTGTCCATATGCCTCCCAGCAGGCATCTGCTACTCCTTGAATGAGAGTCTGACTGTTAATGAGAGAGACAAGCAGCGTGGAAAAGGACTTTGAGTCCACTGTTCCCCTCATGAGTCCACTCATAGAGCCTCTTGCTACATGAGTACAGTTCAGATATATGGTGCCTTTTGGCTATGCTTAACCTACAGGTGACAATTACAAAGTTCTCCATCACCTCTTCGGTAGAGCACCATTCTACCAGTGCTCTTCAGCAACTGAAAAGTTGCTTTCATCTTTAGCATGTGCACATTTCAAAAGCCAGTTCAAGTGTGTATTACTGGCATGGAATAGTAAATGAATTTTCTCAAAATTTTCTTGTATGTGTATATGCATATATGGTACCTTTTGCAGTGGCTTTTTGTTGTAGGTGCTAAGTATGTTGATCTGTTGAAAAAGGTACCTATAACAGCCGAGGCAACTGTTGGGCAGTGACAGTTTTATTGTTGTTGTACTTGAGCACAGTCCTACCAAAAAAGACTTTCTGGACATGACCCAGCAATGTGCCCTCACAGCCCAGAAAGCCAACTGTATCCTGGGCTGCATCAAAAGAAGTATGGCCAACAGGGTGATGGAGGTGATCCTGCCCCTCTATTCTGTGCTGCTGAGGCCCCACCTGCATCCAGATGTAGAGTCTTCAGTACAGGAGAGATGTGGATCTGTTGGGTCACATCCAGAAGAGGGCCACAAACATGATCCAAGGGATGGGGCACCTCCCCTATGAGAACAGGCTGAGAGAGCTGAGGCTGTTCAGCCTGGAGAAGAGAAGTCTGAGGAGACCTGAGTGGCCTTTTAGTATCTAAAGGAGGGCTGTAAGAAAGAAGTGGACAGATCCTTCAGCAGGGTTTGCTGTGATAGAACAAGGGGCAATGGTTTCAAACTAAGGGAGTGGAGATTTAGATTGAATATAAGGAAGAATTTTTTTTTATTAATTTTTTTTTTTATAATAACAGTCGTGAGGCACTGGAACAGGTTGCCCAAGAGGAGGTAGAAGACCCAACCCTGGAGACTTTCAAGGCCAGGCTGGACTGGGTTCTGAACAATGTGATGTAGCTGTAGGTGGCTCTGCTCATTGCAGAGGATTTAGACTATATGATCATTAAGGGTCCCGTCCAACTCAAAATATCCTAATGTCTGTATCTTGTGTATGTGCAAATTTGTTTGTCCAAAATTTTGTGGATAGAGATGGATTTTTCTGCAGAGCTAAGCTTTTAAAAAATTCCAATAATAATTTTCTAAGTTGCTTTTGAACTGTTAATTATGTTTGTCTGGAGCATACAAGCTCCAACAGAAACTTCCTTTCTCAAAGCACAGGAGACCTATCCTTACATTCCCTGCTGCTTTTGGAAAGATGCAAACCATTTTGCTTGTCTTTCTTGCTGGATCAGCAAAAGCAGAAATACTGCCTGTGCATTATCTCTTGTATATAGAAGGAGTAGCTCAGTTTTGGCATAGCTGTATGAGAAAATTACTTCACAGAAAAAATGTTCCTCACAGTATTATTCCATTCCACAGCTTGAGAAAGTCTGCAAGAGCATTCATCATCTGGTGATAGCCAAGGAAGAAGTTTGTTACACAGACTGATAGATGTTGAGTGACTACTAGTTCCAGGAAGTCATATTCAGATTTTCAGAACTATAATATTCTGATTTGCATGTGTAACACTGGAGAAATTCCCAAAGGGATGCTGAATAAATACCTTATGATCAGGTCCATTAACTGCTCTGGAGAGGTCAGCACTAGAACTATCAGAAAACAGCATTTTGCCCATATATGTTCTGTATCTGATCTTTTTTTCTAAAGCTGAAAATGGGCAGATTATTTTTTTTTTTTTCCCAAAGATATTCAATTATGAATATAAATTATTTTTGTTTGTGTTGGAAAGTGAAGTTCTTAGGTTTAAAGTTCTTGCATTCGCAGTGTTAAGTTGAAAATTTCTACATAAAAAGACACTTTATGTGAAATAAATTATTTAAATGAACTCTTAATTTTCCAGTGAAAGCCCGATTATGTTGGAAAATTTTTAACCATTTTCTCAAGAGTAGAATCCTCAAGAGAAATGAAATATAGCTGGTATATTCTCACAGAATGATAAAACTCCTACAAAGTTAGAGGACGCCTCAAGAGTTCACCTCATTTACTTCTCATAGCATACAATGCCATAGACAGAAAAAAAGATAATGGCTTAAATGATCATAATGAAGAGTTTAAATGCTTATAATCAATATACTTTAAACAAGAGTTGGTTTCCAAAGTACTGACAAATGATTGTTTCACTGTAACTTTTAATGTGTGACTTTTGTCTGAACCAGGTGTGCAATTTATTCTAAACTGGTACTTCTTTCATATGATAGTGAGGGATTTCAGTTGGGAATGGGGTCCTGTTGTGCTGAGAGGCATATGGATACAGACTTTAGCAAGATACCCCAGGCTGAAGGGCATGTCATCAGAAGAAACACAGTTTAGAAGTCTTCCTTCTTCCTCAGAGATCTTAGAGATCCAGAATACTTGTAGACTCTCTTGGATATGTTTTTGGCAGTAGACAACCCTTCTTCTTTCTTTCTTTCTTTTTTTTTTTTTTCCCTAGGGATAGCAAAATGTATATATATTATTATTATTATTTTTAACTAAGGATTACACTCTATGGGTTGTGTTTGCACTGATAACATCAATAAATGTAAAACGTCAGTCTACAAATTACCAATCTCTTCCTGAAGTGCTATGGTCTGTGAGCAGACAGAGTTTTGCTTTTTAAGCAAGAGGCAAGTAAGTGAGACACTCTGGTAGGAGATAATTATGAAAAACAGACCTCACGGCTGTGATTGCAGGAGCTGTTGTGATAAATACAGGTAAAAATGGTGAGCCTGAAAATAAAAATGCATTTATTCAACAGCTTTCTGTGGCCACAATGTAATTGAAAAGGATGCTGAGATCTCATTACTGCTGAAAAGGTCTCCTCACTATGCAGAAATGTGGACATAAAGCAATAGGGGAGAGCTGAATATTAGAAACATTGACCTGCTTCCTTTGGCTCTTGATTAGTCTAAGGATGGGGAAGATCTGCACTCCCATCTGGCAATCTCTTGTAAATATTGACTTTGAGGGAGCGATGCCATCCTGCCTGCTCACAGCGGTGCTTTCCTTTGTTACTACCAGATTGTGGCATTTTAGATAATGGCTGCCCTGCACACACAAAGTTTCATCAGTTCTTTAAAGAGCTCTAGACACTTGAGTCATAACTAATTTGCCTACATCAAGAAACCTGGGACCATCTGAGGCACACTGGCTATTTGGCTGGTTCCTCAACTGCCAAGCCTGATACTGCCTGGGTCTCCCACAGGTCCCTTGTCATATCTCCCAGCCTACCATGTAGATGCTCAGGGTGATTCTAATCACAGGAGATGCCTGTGTCTGGGCAACAAAAAGATGCCCTTTGAATCACCATGGTAGCTGAGAACCAGCTCAACTTTGTCATGAGATTACTACAACAAACTTAAAGATGTGGTGACAATGCTTGTCGGAACACCACCTAGGATGTGCCCCAAATAACATAAGGAATTAAGGAAAAATGATGGTGGACTCCATGTGTTTTTGTTTCAGCTGGGATGGAATTGCTTTCTTATCTCCTCTTGAGAGGTGGAAATTAGAAATAACCATTTTCAGCATAGACCAGCTGCATTTGTATGAGTGGAGGTGTAGAGAGAGCAACACTTATGGATCTAGTGTTAACAAACACATGAGGTTATTTCTCAAGCAACTGGACTCCAGAAAATGCTATAAAAAAGCACGGAGGACAGGCTGTGGTGCTCTGGGCTGCCACTGAGTCACCACTACCAGTCTTTCCATCATGTTTGGCAAAATAGCTGATTTTATGAAGTTGGGTTGGTCTTTTTTCCTAGTGACAATATGAGAAGGAATGGCCTCAAGTTGTACCAGGGGAGGTTCAGGTTGGATATTAGGAAACTTTTCTTCTCTGAAAGAGCGGTGATGCAGTGGCACAGACTGCCCAGGTAGGTGGTGGGTCTCCACCTCTGGAGGTGTTCAGAACTGTGTGGATGTGACACTGTGAGGGACGTGGTCAGTGGGCATGGTGGGGATGGGCTGCTGGTTTGACTAGATGATTTTTGAGATCTTTTCCAACTTTAGAGATTATATGATTTTATGATTCTATGAAAATATTTGACTCTGGGACAAAAGCATTAAGAGGAAGAGAAGAAAGCACGGGATTGTACCACAGAGAATCGGCAGCTGACTTGTCATGATCCCTTTCACTAATGATAGTGCTAAGGGGCAGCCACCTACCTGAGCGTATTTTTCCACTCTTTCCACCTTCCCCCTGCTCCTGCTCCCTCTCACTGTTCAAAAAGATGTTTTCTCACTGGAGGTCGGTACAAAATCTCTCAGAACTTGCAGGGCATGTTTTTTGTTAAGTGCCAGGTGGTGAAATAAAAAAAGACAAGCGCACAGAGACTTTCCGTTACTGTGATTAATTCTCACATTCTTACAACTCCTGATCCCGGCTGCATCCCAATGTGGAGGATTCAGCATTTAAATAACATTCAACAGTTACTATTGATCAGGGGGGCCGGGGGAGGAGTGCTTTTATTCCTCCTGGATTACTCCTTCCCCTGCTTTGTAATTATTTGTTTCCACTTGTAGTGGGTTTTGTTATTTAGTGTTTAAAACTAGTTTAATTAATCTCTTCTGTTGTTGTTGTTTTGAAAATGTGACAGACACTCATGAGATAGATAATGGATTGATAAAGAACACTTGAGGGGACCCTGGAGTGCTCATCATTTGCTAGGTAGGGTATGTTAAACATAATACTGGTAAGATCAAGCCCTCCAGGACAAAAAATGAAAGAGGCATTTAATTGGAACACTTAGCAATCACAAAACCAAGACAGAGGTTAAATTGTTTTGAGCAAGAGAAATTAATACATTAAAGGTTACATTTCCAACTGTGAGGCTGCAGAGCCAGGCTCTTATGCAGTGTCAGAATTACATAAGGCAGAAGAAATGGCTCTGAAATGATTGTGGAATCATTAACAAAAGCCAAGGCAGAGTAAGACATTTCCCAGCAGGAGGGTGTGAAGAAGAATAAAGACATGGAGAGAGCTCATTAAGAATGAATTGCAGACCATAAACATTTGAAACCACTAAGTGTGGAGTTCTATCTGTTATCTAATGACTCAGAAATTATAAAACTAGCAATGACTTTCAGAAAAGGAGTTGACTTTGCAGGAGGTTGTTTGCCATTATGAAAAAAAGGTAATTTTTTTTTTTAGTTAGGGGAAAAAAAATAAAAATCCTTCATCTTTGTAAATCAGCACAATTTAAGCAACTTCAGCTATACCCCAGAGAGATTTCCTTCTGTATAATTACACATTGTCTCAGATTTAGTAACAAGGATGTTGAAATGGAGGAGCTGCAGAGAGGATGAAGGAAGAGACAAGAGGTTCATTTCTTACTGTCTGACTGCAGATGATTAACCTCTTCATCTTTGAAAAGATCTAGCAAGTGCCGAAATCTCCCTAATTAGTGGGAATTTCATCTTCTTCAGTTTGATTACAGTCTAGACCATACTTTGGCTGATAAACAAATGATCGGCAAAGAAACAAGGGTGAATTAAATGCACTGACCAAACTGTGCCTGTTTTAGTTGTATGATACAGCCTCAGCAGAACTATGCAGAGCACAGAAGGCAGCAGATTATCCAGCATGTGGAATCTGTGTTTCAGTATCAGACCAGACTCACTCGAGTGACAAATTCCAGTCCCCCAAATGGTGTAGATTGTTTCCCTGTTTATTGAATTAATGCTGGAGAGGTTCCCCAGGCTCTGCATCCTATGTGTTGAGCTGGGGGAAGAACAAGTAAAGGGGCAAACAAGCAGGCTTGAGGGACAGCATGAAGGAATCCTGAGGGAGAGAGGGGCTGGAGGTTTGGGGAGCAGAGCTGAAGGCAGTGGGGCCAGCACAAGTTGCTGATGGCTTGCAGAAAGGTTACAAAAATGCATCTAAATTCATCCCATTTTCTTTTCTTTTCTCTTTTCTTTTCTCTTTTCTTTTCTTTTCTTTTCTTTTCTTTTCTTTTCTTTTCTTTTCTTTTCTTTTCTTTTCTTTTCTTTTCTTTTCTTTTCTTTTCTTTTCTTTTCTTTTCTTTTCTTTTCTTTTCTTTTCTTTTCTTTTCTTTTCTTTTCTCTTTTCTTTTCTTTTCTTTTCTTTTCTTTTCTTTTCTTTTCTTTTCTTTTCTTTTCTTTTCTTTTCTTTTCTTTTCTTTTCTTTTCTTTTCTTTTCTTTTCTTTTTCTTTCTTCTTTTCAATTTTTCCTTTTCCTTTTCTTTTTTCTTTTTCTTTTTCTTTTTCTTTTTCTTTTTCTTTTTCTTTTTCTTTTTCTTTTTCTTTTTCTTTTTCTTTTTCTTTTTCTTTTTCTTTTTCTTTTTCCTTTTCCTTTTCCTTTTCCTTTTCCTTCTCCTTCTCCTTCTCCTTCTCCTTTTCCTTCCTTCCTTCCTTCCTTCCTTCCTTCCTTCCTTCCTTCCTTCCTTCCTTCCTTCCTTCCTTCCTTCCTTCCTTCCTTCCTTCCTTATTTAATTTTTAGTCCTCAATTTAAGATTTGGTCAGTTCTGAGATAAAATGTATTTCCAAGGGAAACTTATCACTCCTTAGATATTAAGATTGAAAACCAGAATTGTAAAAAAAAAAAAAAGAGAGAGAGAGAGAGAAAAAGAATTTACAAGGAGCACAGACTCTTCCACAAATTCATCAAGGACTTGTGGCTGCTGTGGTTGACCTAAATTTGTATTGTGGGGTACAGAATGCATGCAACCTAAGGCACCTTCCTGCTCTGGTGTGAGATGGAGGAGGTGCAGGGCAGGGCAGGAGAGTGGGGGGTAGCTCCGGCGTGGTCAACAGCAGCATCAGCTTCCGTACTGCAGGCACAAAAATTTCCCATTTGTGGTGAGTGCAGAGAGAGCTAAATGCATGCAAGGTCCATTTAATGGATCCGGTTTATAAAATTGGCTGCTACTTTCTGACCAGCATTTATTTTGACGGTTGAATGACTTACAGTTCCAATTAAAAGCAGCTAGATGTCTAACTCCAGGACTGCAGCAATAGAAAATAGCACGGCTGTGAGCTATATTCATTTGTATTTAAAAGTACATATTCCTCAACTGGATCTCCCAGGAATTACGGTGAAGCCAAATTTACCCGTTTGTGGTTGGGGCAAGCTGAGATTTGTTCCTTGCTATAAGAGGGGAGCAGGACCAGCACTGACTGTGCTCACAGCGGTAAGGATCTGTGCTGGGTTCACAAAGTTCTGCTTTGTCACCCAGGCTCCAGAGGGTACCTAGTTTATGAAGAGAGGATGAAAAGCTCTGGAATCCATAAGAACAGGAGGGAATTATTTAAATAAATAAATAAATAAATAAATAAATGATAAATAACAGAGATGGAGCAGCTTCAGTGGGCAGAGCAGTGACAGTTGGTGTCACGCCACTTTTGGCCACTTCCTCATGCTGCTGCTTCAAGGTGCTGCAGGAGGAGGGCTCTGGTAGTGCAGCCCTTCTGCAGGGTGCAGCCTGCTGCAATCACAGCGCTACGTCCTATGGCCTTTGCTGCAGTACTGTACTGTACTTTGCTGGAGTCAATGGGACATGTAAATGAGCACAGGCATAATGCCTTCCACTGCGAGGAACAAAGCAGCGATGTGATCCTAAGCAAATAAAAGGATCAGCTCACACAGGGTGCACAAAGAGCTGTGACTGCCCGGTGCCACGCAGGTCTGTTGCAAAGTGGGATATGAGCAATTTCCTAGTGACATGGGTGGCGCAAGGGGAACTCGGTACAAAGCCAGCAAGATGTTTGCATGCTTCCAGCAACAAATGTTAGGGGAGAGGCATAAAACAGAGGCTTGTTGGAAACCTCTGTGTGTGGAAAGCAAAATCTTTAATGGGATGGAAGAAAAGAAAGGTTGCATATATACAACTACTGAATAAACAAATTATATGTTGAGTCTAAATGATTAATTGCCCTGAAGAAATATATGGAACGGGCCAAACTGGAGAGCAAAGAAAAAGCATATTTCAAGGACAAGACAAAACCAGACCCTAAAAGAGCTGTGGCTTTCAGAAATCCCCCCTGTGAAATAAATGTCCTCCTAATCACCCACATGTCCCTGACTAAAGAAAATTCGAATAATAAAATAAAACAAAAACAGTGACTTCAGGGGGAGAGGAGGGTAAGGAAGAGGGAGGGAGGGAAGAAATACACCAGATAAAGAGAAAATATACAGTGTAATATTTCATCTGCTGATATACCACAGTGAAGCATAAACTAATCCTCATTCATATGGGAATATTCACTCAGAATTTACTTGTGGCTTTGGTACTTTTTCTTGACTAGCGTGATTCCAGGTCTTCTGGAAGACCTGGAAAATTTTAAAACACAAATGTAGATAAGAATTAAGTGCGTCAATTCGCTGCTGAGCTGTTCCTCCCTCTCCCATAAAAAAAACCCCACACCTTGAGCACCGCATACCTTTGTGCATGTATATAATAAAATAAATACGTTTAATGCTATCTTGCAGCTAGGGGTCATATGGATATGCTTATATACATTCTCACACAATACTCATCGCTCGGTTAAGTACAAGGAGAAAATAAAAAGATTTTCTTTGAAGACCAAAAGTCAGACCAAAGGTAACAAAAGTAAAGCGTAATTTACCCTGTAGTTAAAAACCAAAGGAGTCTTTTTACTAGGGGGCTGCTGGTTCTATTCATGCCATTCCAGAAGAATATAAAAGAGACGCTTTGGGATTTTGAAGTAAAAATTCACAACAGTATGTCTTTACTTTTTTTTTCCCCTTCAACCAAGACATCTTTTGCTGGAGTCCTTTATCTAGAGCTTTGTATACATATTTTTAATCCTATACAAAAATGATAGGATGTCAAGAAGGATCTATAATAACACCATTTTTTTTATTTCACTTCAAAGACTTGGCAATTTCTGATCCATGTGACATTCACACTCCTTCAGGGTCAAACAACATCTTGCAGCCTTCATAAAATGATTAAATATTTTAAACAGCTCCTGCTTATACCTCCATCGCCCCTCGAGACTGATACTGTTATCGTTTTTGTCAAAGCCAGTTTCCATCCGCATTTGTCATTCCTGCTTGCATTTATGAGTTATCAATCGCCACGTCAAAATGCAAAATAACTGATGTTCTCTGGGCGGGATTGGATGGTCTATCTGGGGCTTTTAATCAATGCTGATTTTTATTTTCCATACCCATACATAAATCTTTACCATTCTGGGCCACATATAATGCGTTTGTACAAAACGCAGTGACAGAAGCAGTAGTTATATTATCAAACATTATACCTTGGGGCTAACTGAGTATCAAGGGCTTTCAAAAGGGAACACTGGGAATTACTGTGCAGGAGAGATGACTGCAGGAGAGAATATAAGGGATTGGTTGTTGCCATTTATAAATCAACATCATGCAAGCTAATCCTTCTCACTTAAATGCAGCCCAAATACTTTTCCTGATACTCTGAAACTCGGCCCTATCTATTTTTTTTTTTTTAAAGCTTGCATAATGCACACAAACAATGGTTATATGCATTTTCTTATTTCTTGAACTTTTCCCTAGGGATGCATATAGAAACTGCACTGCCGTGTTGTTGTTTTTTGTTTTTGTTTTTTTGTTGTTTTTTTTTTCTCCCCAAGGTCTACCAGCCAGCAAATATCCTCTTTTTAATCATACCTGAATTATAAGCGCTCTCTCCACCCCCGTTTTCTTTTTTTGCGTGAGCAGCTATAATGAAAGGCAACATGTTTCATTCATTCTGAGGGTGTCTGTCTGATTTGCTCAATGGGGACCGCAGCCTAAAGGCCTGGCATACCAGTGGTATCATGCAGGATCCAGGGGCCAGGTGGAAAAAGCCAGAAACACAGAAGGGCTGGGAGCTGCCCATGACCATGCACATTTTGGAGCTGAGTGCTGGAAAGTCATGGGTGTCTGTGGACCCTGTGCTTGGTGCTGAGAGGGCAGGACTGAAGCATTGGCATCCTCAGTGAGATAGCAGCTGTGACTGGTGAGCAGTGTCTTTTCCTCCTTTGAACTAAGCTTTCTGCCACAGGACCAAAACCTTCTTACCAAGTTCTCAGCAAAACGTTGTTTGTTTGTGGGTTTGTTTTCTCCTAAATAATACATTTCTGTTTTGTGATTCCCCTATTGTGTATACAGGCCTTGAGAAAACGTGCTGATAAGCCTTTTTTACTCAACTGCTAGAGGACATTCACTGCAGGTATCTCCTGTGGGAAGGTGACCAAAACTCTCCCCATTACAGGCTAATATGTTTTAGTCCTCATTAGCTAGGACAAACAGGAGAGTCTTTGAATTGCTGCTCTCCTATCTCAAGGGTCACCTTATTTTATATATGTGACAAACTACAGTGTTTGCACTATGGCGAAATAACCTCAATTGCCCATTCCTGTTCTCTGTCAGGGTCAAAGGGGCAAGTGTAATGCAAAAATTAGGTTAAGGTGACTAGAAGAGAGGTCTCTGACAGTACTGTGGGAGCCCAGCATTACTTAACATCCTTTGCCAATGTGGGTAAAACTTTTCCAGGGGAAGAAAAGAGGACAGTAACATATTGAAGCACACCAATACTATACTGAAGCACAAGAAAAGGCACAAAATCAGGAACTTGGTTCAAAGTACGTTTTGTTAATCTTTCAGAATAGCTGTGCCAAACGCTAGAAGTACCCAGCTGCAAAGCATTCAAATTGCCCTGATTCGGTTCTTCAAGTATGAGTGGAATCTTATTGATCTCTAGTGCATACACACAGCTTTCACAACCACCTCTTGAATCTGGAGAAGATCCTGAGGTGGGTGAGAAGGGCATGCTCCTTGTGCTCCAGGAGTCGCAATTGGAAAGGTAACAATGAGGAGGAAGTGGCGAGTAAAATCCTTGCATTTGTTTACATAATGGTCTGAAGTCACGATCACATCTTTTTTGAGGGAAAAAAGCATAATGAAAGTTAAAATATAGCCTGAGAACAAATAGTTTATATGACTGAGAATTGAACAGAAATGAATATCACATGTTTCTGGTTTTTTATAGAACTGTAGAATTATAAAATCACCAAAGCTGGAAAAGACCTCCAAGATCATCCAGTCTGGCTGTCCACCTACTGCCAATATTTCTCCACTATACCATGTCCCTTAATTAAGGGAGAAGAGGTTATCTTTTCTGTAAGTTTCAGGAGGATTGCTTACTGATACCATTCTTCAGTCATAATGAATAAAAGTCCCTCTGATAATGACACAATAGTATTCACTATTCACTCACGTTTTAGGCCTCCATGCAGTAAAGAATTAGAGTGTTGGCTTATCTGCCTTTGAGAGTAAGCAAACAGCCACCCAACAACACCAATGTCTTTTGTACCACAGTTCAGCTACGTGCCAGAGTTGTACTTGCACTGAAGCTGGCTTCAAAAATGGGAGTGCTATTATTGGAATAATTGAGATGAGTTTTCAGAAATGCATGTGCAACAGATTTTCCAAGGCAGGACCTACATAATGTTTGCTCAGATACTTCATTAGTGCACATTTGCTGACAACATGAAAAAGTTGGTGCAAACTAAATGAGGTTCATCATGGAAGAAACAGCCTTGCTGATCTGGCGCTGAGTAGAAGTGGAGTTATGCAGTATCTTGTCTTGAAACTTAGTATATACCTTAGCGTGCAGATGTGAGGCTTATAAGACTTCCTATGCTGCGTTGAGAAGCTTTTCAATGGAGGCTGTTCTTGATAAAGCCCTCTGGCTGGCAGGGCTGCAGAAACTGGAGGGTTTCCTACAGCTATACTAGGTTAAGGTGCCTGCCCAAGCTTGTTGGCCAGTGAGAGTTGGGAGAATATGTTTTCCAAATGTGGGCTATTCCTTCATTGTTCTTATTTATGACTTAGCAGCAGCACAACTCTGCTTAGTCACTAGAAGGTGGTGGGAGAGGAGTTATGCTGCCAGCTGTACGTGGGTTGAAAACCAGGAGATGCCTCTTGCCCCAGGAATCATAGAATCACAGAATGGCCTGGGTTGAAAAGGACCACAATGATCATGTAGTTTCAACCCCCTGCTGTGTGCAGGGCTGCCAAGCACCAGACCAGGCTGCCCAGAGCCACATGCAACCTGTCCTTGAATGCCTCCAGGGATGGGGCATCCACAACCTCTTTGGGCAACCTGTTCCAGTGCGTCACCACCCTCTGTTTGAAAAACATTCTCCTAATCTCTAACCTAAACCTCCCATGTCTCAGTTTAAAACCATTCCTCCTTGTCCTACCACTATACACCCTTGCAAACAGCCATTCCCCCTCCTGTTCAAACTCTCCCTTCAAGTACTGGAAAACCACAATGAGGTCTCCCTGGAGCCTTCTCTTCTCCAAGCTAAACAAGCCCAGTTCCCCCAACCTTTCCTTACAGGAGAGGTGCTCCAGCCCTCTGATCATCTTAGTTGCCCTCCTCTGGACCCACTCCAAGAGCTCCATGTCCTTCCTTTACTGGGGGCCTCAGGCCTGCATGCAGTACTCCAAGTGGGGCCTCAGAAGAGCTGAGTAGAGGGGGACAATCACCTCCCTCTCCCTGCTGGCCACCCCTTTTTTAATGCAGCCCAGAACACAGTTGGCCTTCCGGGCTGCAAGCACACACTTCCAGCTCATATCCAGCTTCTCGTCCACCAGGACCCCTAGGTCTCTCTCTGTGGGGCTGCTCTCAAGGTGATCTGGGGGAAGATCTAAGAAGGTATAAGAAGGGATGGCTATGGTGTTGAGGTTTCTTATGCAGCTCAGTATCCAGTCATACCCACTATGTGGTCCTCTTGGTGTCATTCATTCTCTCTCCAGACCTGTGTTTAGACAAATAATTTAAAAGGGAATGACCATGTTTGGGATCCAAATCTAGAGCATCAATTAATTCTAAATCACAGTATCACAGTATCACAGTATCACAGTATCACAGTCACAGGACCTTATGACTCCTATAGCCTTGTGACTAGCGTCTTTCATATAGTAAAACTACTTGGTGTGAATAAGAATACTGGAACTCAGCTTCTTCTATTTTGCTTGGATTCCTGGTGATTAAGTTGTAAGCTTGTTTAACCTAAGCAGTGAATCTTAATTTTTAAATCAGAACTAAACTCTCTGCAGATGTGTTTAAATACTCTTGGTACTCCTGTTTCTGCTGATGTTTGGGATCATCAGTGTTTTGGATGCCAGTTGGTTTGCAATGTATTTTATCTGGCAGTGGTCTTTCCTGCACACCTCTCTGGCTTGCCCATGTGAATAGGTGGTTCCCTGACTTCTGGCATGTGGTATGTTTGTTTTGTTTGTTTGTTTGTTTTTTAATGTCTCATTTTGGCTTCATATCTTCTACAGTGAAAATCACATTAAATTCACTTCAAATAGCTTCTCTTAGTTTTGGCCTTTGAAAAAGATGGATCATTTTGGATAGTTTTAGTAAGAAACTGCACTTTCCTCCCCACGGGTTTCTGAACAGTAAATTTTCATCTGTGTTAAAGACCAGTGATGCTACCGGGCTTCTGCGACCTCATGCAAAATAGAAGTTATAATGCTACTAGTCACCTTTATGTCTGTATGTGGGATTTACTTTTCAGTCACTGATCAGCAGGTGTTACCAAATGCTTATATTTTGTAATTTTAATATTTTAAATTAGTGGCTAATGGAAACATAATCTGGAACTTCTCTACTATTTCTCCTTCTGCCAGATTCATTTATGAGAAAATTAGTGAGAGCTAAGCCTCAGAATCTTACGTATGGAGACTAGGGGAATTAACCTTATTTTTGCATGTGCATGGTTCATGGGTGCTGAAGACATTAACAATAAACCTAAAGCACTTTTGTTTCATTGTCAATCCTCATACATAAATGAAATGAGACTAAAAATTCTGGGATCAGTCAGTCCAACTAACTTAAGGAAAATATCCCGGCAATTTGCAAGTAGACTTCAACCATCACGAAAACTACCCGACCTTCAGACATGTTCTGAGCTGTGTCAAGGTCAACATGTTTTTTCTTCATCTTGGCCAACCTTGAAAAGATAAGATCAAAACTTCCAGGAAACACTTTCAGAAGGAACTTTCCTGCCCCCTCTAATACATATGCGTGTTCATAAGAATGTGCTTTGCTCATGCCTCTGATTTAAGCAGTAAAAAAGATGCTCTGTCTTCAATCCTAGAGGAGGAGGAAAACTGTAAGGAGAAAGAAGTTTACTAGTTTAAACTGAAGTAACAAATCCCCTTGTTAGACTACCAGCAATTTGTGATTTTCCTAAAATGTGTAAAATGACAAGCTTTTTCTTTATCAAAGAAGCTGATCCATCTTGGGTCATTTAGCAGCTGACAACTTGGGCCATGTAAGCAGCTACAAATATACATTATCAAAATCTAACTTGAATAGCTGTTCTTGTCAGAGAGGTTAGCACTTAAATTACATTACTTTCAAATCACATTCCTTCCTAAGTTGTGCAAACCATGCTCATGTTAGGGTCCACTCTTCCAAAGAGCATCTCTTTCCCCAAGCCCAGCACCTGCCATTTTGCCCCCAGTAAAGTTAGCAGACCTTGATTGTATTCCCCCCTTCACTTCCCTGGGAGAGAAACAAGACTCAGACCAGGGCTCTGCTAGTTGCAGTGTTTTTGACTATGTCATGTTCGTGGATTAAATTAGGAAACTTCACATGCCCAACTCATTCAGGAAGAAATAACAGGGTCTTCAGAGACAATGCTGTGGCCAGAATTATGATTCCGTATTTAGCAATTTGGAGCTTTTCAGCTCCAAAATTAGATAAAGGATTGTTAACCACAGCAGTCCAAGGAAAGATTTCTTGATTCTCTCTGTTACGTGGCTGAAAGCAGTGTCAAGAAAAAAAAACACTGACTGTGCAACATGAGTCTTAGTGGGTTAGGAAAGAGAAAACTGGTACTACCCAGGTCTTCAGAGGAGGTCTTGTATCAGTTGTTTAATTCCCTCACATTTAAAATATTATATTTTAATATAATATTAAAGGAAACCTAATGACTAACCAAAAATAGCTGATGTACACCAGAATGTGAAAGACATTCTATGGATTGAGCAGTACAACTGTGAGTTGAGTTGAGACATAGTTACTTGTTCCCTTTAACTATCATTTATGTAGCAGAAATGCTAAGTGACATGTGAGTGAGCAAAAGGGATGGAGCCAGGATCCACCTCTTTCCCAGACCTCGTGTGAGGATTAGCAGTGGAGGCACGCATATTCCTCTGGACGTTTCTGTCTACTGGAGGCCTTCTAAAGGTGGGCACTTTCTCTTTTTGTTTGTTTCTGTATCCACAACTGCTGCTTTTTCTCATTTGATGCAGCCTAGGATTGTGCCACCCTGCTTTTGTTGCTGTACTTTCCATCCTATTGTTGCATTGCAATTTATTAAAATCTATAGAGTAAATCACTCAATCAACCTAAAATAGCTTTACTTGCTATAAAGTAACAGGATTGTAAGTAGAAAGATTACAATTAATTAAAAATAAAACTTCACTGAGTTTAATCCATGTGCGTAAAAATAAATTTAAAGAGAAATTTAGCAAAGTGTCAAAATGTATCTTTGGTTCAAGGGGGGTGGGGGACAGACTTTTTCAGATTTCAGATGAGATGAAGTTTTATAGGTTCATTAATATTTCTTGTCCAAAAAATAAAGTCCACTGACGTTTTTAAAATCTGAAAGTAGGCTCACAAAAGCCTGGTCTAAGTGCAGAAGAGTGATAAGGAGGATGATCATATTAACACACTTCCTTTTGTGGGGGAAAAAAAAGTGTCAACAACACGTTTCTGGGCAGAATTTACTAGGGAAATTTTGGCTACGCGTAGTGTGTGACAATTACAGTCACTTCTACTTGGAAATGTCAGAATAGCCACACAGAGAGGCACAAGGACCTTACTAAGGTATACTAATGTCTAAGCGAAGAAATATATTACTGTTAAAAGCCAAGGTCCAAACATCTTAAAACTTTAAATATGAAAAATGAAGAGTGTAAAAAAGTAATATGGGAGAACTATAAAGAGGAGGAAGGGGCTGTGTAAGACAGAGGTTATAGGGTAAAGTGAAATAAGTCTGATAGATGTGGAAGTGTCAATAGCAAGTAAATAGAAGGTAGTCCTGCACGGTTATATGTATGTGTGTGTTGAGGAGTATTAAAAAAATCTGAGTACAGAATCATGGTAAATTCAATATCTCCTGATCATACAAGCTGAAATTCTGAATCTGAAATACAAGCAAATACAGCAAAAGCTGCTATAGACCACTGAGCTCTGAGTACCAGAAAATACTTGGAGCTCATTCTCATGGTCCTAAAGCCATCTCTTAACTTGATGGTATACAATCAACCATAATAAATAATAATAATAATAACTATATATATATATACACATACATATACATTATATATATATATTCATATATCCAAAGAGTATCTGAGCAACCTGTGCCCCTAAAGCTTTCTTGCCGTATGGATACCTTTTTCTGCAGCCATGAAAGGAATATGAAGTCCAACTCTGTTTCTTCACTATCCAGCAGATAAAACCTTTTTTTCCTGAAGTAGATGAGAAGAGATAGTTCTGATTTTTAACACTGGGAGTTTGGTGTCTTTGTCAAGTCATGTCGTCTTCCACCTTTAGACAGAAAGAAAAAGAACACAGCCAAATGCACTTGGGCACCAAAGTGATAGGAGCAATGAGACAGTTTAAATAAAATAAAAAAAAACTTGTTATGACAAGAGACTAAAACCCACAAATGAATGCAGAATTCCGCTATTTAATATAGTGCATGCTGATATTTAAGCAGGTCTATATCTGTCAAACAAGCCTCTTTTCTGAGACTGGCACAGACTGTTCTGCGTTTGGTTTCCAGAATCAGCAAATTACATTGGCAGAACAAAGCTGTCATATTTGGTGGTATTTTGTTACATCCATTATCTCACTTAAGTTTAGACGTATCTTAGCAAAATCAGATCCCACTTAAAGACTGCCTTATTTTGCAACATTAAACAAAATGACAGCCTGCTTAAAAAAAAGTTCATTAGCAAGCAGTGAGTTGGTGGAAAAACTGCATGGCTGCTTCAGAAATGAAACATGAAAGCCTGAAACATGGTAACCTTTCAGCAGCGGGCCAAGAGCATACATCAGGATTATTTGACTAAACAAGAGTATTAAATGACTTCAATAAACAGAATTAAATAGAATGAAAAGAATCAAGGATTCTTTGAAATTGATTAAGGAGGTGTTACCTCCTGACCTGCTGGGAAGGGATGGCACCATGGACCACTTATGCTTCAATATAACCTGTATGGGGTAGTCATAAATAGTGATAATGGAAGGTCTTTGTCAGCCAGAAGACAGTAGGTACACAGTACGATTGATTGTAGTCTTCCTTTGAAGAGGAAGGTTATGGCACATCTAGGTACTTCTCTTTGGTTCTGTTTCTCTGAGGCCTAGTGACTGTCAGTTTCCTTTGAAAAGTGAAATTTAGTTTTAATTAACTCTTCAGAAGGATGAAAAAGAAAGCTGCTATCCTGAAGAGAGGGGCTGGAGGTGGTAAACCTCCATGCTTCAGTTTAGATTTGCATTTACATGATAGAGCTGTTTTTTTTTTAACAACTTCCCATTTCCTTGTCACATCTTGTTTTTCTCTTCAGGATAGACCTGGTCTGGTGATGATGGACAAAATACCCACAACAGATGTGACGTGATATCATGGGCCACCTAGTTATGCCCCAAGAACGTGGCTTTCAGCTGGAGATGGTACGTCACTAACACCTTTCTTATTGGTTACGCTGAGAACATCCAAGATGTGGCATGCCAGTCCTTGTGGTGCACTGTCACATACAGGTGTGCTACATAGAAGCTTGAGGATATGTGATGGTAAAAGATACTGTGCACCTTGGGAATTGTTGTGCCATGTTAATGTTGCCCAGAAAGGTAAACACTGTCCCAGGCACCACCAGGGGCATTTACTTGGGTATATCCATGTACAAATTCCACCCTGCACCCAGTGATGCAGGAGACAGATAGGGTTGGTTTCAATTTTTTATTTTTATTTTATTTTATTTTATTTTATTTTATTTTATTTTATTTTATTTTATTTTATTTTATTTTATTTTATTTTATTTTATTTTATTTTATTTTATTTTATTGTAACTTACTTAGCTGCTTTTAACCTCTCAAGGGAAAGAGCATTCTTTGAAAAAAAAAAATGCTGGATGCTTCAAAAAGGTTATTTTCAATGTTCTTTTATTCCCTGCATCTTAAATAGTACAAAGAGTTGCAGTGATACTATGGACCTGTAATTATAGGGCTTAGGGGACAACCTGTCTTTTCTAGTGTTTTGAATTCACTTCTGCTGCAACAACACAGACAAGTAAAGAACGTGTTGGCTAACCCTATCATTTTAATGAAAGTCACAATTCAGCGTGCGCTTGGAAGAAGTAATGCTCACAGCTGCTTATGAGAATCATATTCCCCCTGCTCTTACCATATACACCCATGCATTCATGCTTCAGAAGTTACTCTGTAACTTGTATTGGCATGAAGGGCTCAAGACATGTTTTAAGGTGAGCAGGTTTCAGGTTGGATATTTGGAAGTATTTCTCCTGAGAGCAGTGAGGAGGTGGCACAGGCTGCCCAGGGATGTAGTGGAGTCACTGTCCCCGTAATTGTCCAAGGACTGTGTGATTGTGGCACTGAGGGATGTAGTCAGTGGGCATGGTGGGGGTGGGTTGGTGGTTGGACTGGGTGATCTTAGTGGCCTTTTCCACCCTGAATGATTCTATGACTCAGAGATCTGCGGCTGATGAAAGCAGTTAAGAAAGATCATTCAAAGTTTCTGACAGTGTATTTGCAAAAAACAGTTAAAAGCTGTGCTTGGATGTGTGCGTGCTTATGCACACACGTGTATTAGAGGGGGCAGGAGAGATAAGTTGGTTGGTTGTTTTTTTTTTTCCCCCAGAAAGTGAATAATGTCATCGTTGATTTAATTAGCAAATTCTAGATGTGCTGACAAAGGAAATTTTCTTGGGAGATGCACTGTGTTGTGTCAGTGGTCTAAATGAATAGGCTGAGCTGAGTTTCTGGTAATAACAGATGAACAACACAACTCGCCAAACCTCAAACAGTGCATAAATCAATTTGCTGGGAATTAACCACTTGCTTTAAAATTAGGGGTTACTTGACAGGGTTTCAGTGATTAGGTTGTCAGGGACCTGTATTTCTAGCTGGGATTTATCTTTCATTGATATAAGTACATCCCCTTACAGGCAACGGAGTGAGTAGGGGTAGCAATCTGAAGCACCAGGCTGGTTAGGCAGTGCGGTTTTATTCTTTGTAAGTACTAGGCAGCATTTGGAGGTGGACAAAGGAGGGAAGAACAGGGACACTTATCAAAAAGAAAATGTGCTGGCTTTGTGAACTACTAATAATGCCCAGGATATTAGTACCAGAATGGTGAATGAGGGGAAGCATTTCAGAATCCCTGCACATCACATGGCTCTTCTGTGCAATAAGGAGCTTAACAGTTTGTTAAATGAGATGCCGAAAAATGTTCAATTATACAGAGAAATTAATGGAAAGCAGTAAGCCACTTGGAGGTCACTTCATCTTGTGAAAGTTGAGCATTCATGTAGTGTACAGAGCCAGGGCACCATTTTTATGATTAAACTTATATTCCCATATACTTCAAACAATGGCAGATGGTAGACAGAGCAGTGAGATTAGGTACATATGGTAAACGTGGGGGTGGGGGGAGGTATGGGACAGACAAAGCAAAGGATCATAGACTCTGACGGTCAAATCAGAATGTAAAAGATCAATAAAATGTTCATAGAAATTGGCCCAGGAAATACCAGGGGTCATCTGTCAGGTCTATTTATTGCAGCATTCCTGCTTTATTTTACTTAGCCAGTGGGGAATGTCCATCCCCCTCACTTCCCTTTTACTGGTGATCTCTTTCACTGCTCAGGCACACTTATTTTCAGACTTATTTTGTGATATTTTCCCAGACAGCTCTGCAGGATGATTATCTACGCTGTCCTAGTGATGGGCTTCAGTTAGCATGGTGTCTCCCTGTGCTTCCTGACAACCTGAATCCTCCTCATGAGACTGGCTCCCAAGTCACCATTTCCTCTTAAGATGTCACCTTGGGACACTTGTCTCTCAGGGAAGTCACATAAATACACCTTGCTTTCATTTTCTGGTGAAACTGGGAGTCTATGCATAAAATCTCGACTGCTGTGAAGTAAAAGCTGATGAACCCAAAGGCAGTCAGTAGAAAGTCTTTCAAGACAGTGGATTGCCACTTGCTTACCATTACAGAATTAGTGTCTGGCAGACCCTGAAGCCCCCTCTGGGGCTTCCTTGTCCATCTAATCAAGGGGGTTATCCACAGGCAGCTTGGCTTTTATCTTGTGCTAAAAGTCTTTCTCTTCTCCAGTTTTCTCTTTGTTCTCTTATTCTTCCTTTAAGCTCTCTGATCTGCATTAGCCAAACCTGAGCATTTCTAAGAATTTAGGTGTGCACTCGCATTCTTCCTTCTGTTCTCCTTCTCTGGTTTTGTCTGGTCCTGTCATCATCCACAACTTCTCCCTCATCTTCTCTGTTCCTATCTTTGATCTCATTCTGATATTTATTTCCTCTCCCCCCCCCCACCCCCCAACACCCCCCCCCCCCCCCCAGAAATGTGTTTCCTCTTTATTTTGCTCTTCCTGCTTTTTCTCTTTGATCACTTTCAAGAATGTGGTAATTACTTCTAGTTTTTCTGGGCCCTGGATGTTGTACATGCCCTGATATGTAACTTCTGCCCTTTCATTTGCAATAACTCACTTTTTAGCTGGGTTGCAGGTGCTAGTTCAGAATCACTAGTTTACTTTAATTTGAACTTGCAGTCCCTGAGCACCCCAACCAAACTGGCTGCAGTGGCAGCTCAGCCAAACCTAGAATCAGCCAGACAGCCCAGACCTCATCTGTACTTTGCATTTCACCTCCCATAATGCATTACTCTATGTAATGATAGCCTTCATCCTAGTGACTCCCGGCTGTGTCCCATGGGAAGCTCCAGTGCACCTACAGCTTTTCAGTCTCAGCAGGAGTTAGAAATGTAATTCTTTCGATAGTCTCTGTATAAACGTATTTTCTCTTGCTGAGCAGCGAAAAATCTGCCTGCAGCATGAACAAAGCAGTAGCTGCTACAATGCAAGTGGTAGATTCTCCCCCTGGTGAAGTCAGTTGGCACAATCAGGGTCACAAAATCACAACCTTCAAAATCATCCTGAGAATGGATATATTCTGTACGACTTTCTGTCCTCGTTATGATCTCTGTCACAAGAACAAGTTATCCCTGAATCTCAGTGTCTGAGATGCTGTCTTCTCATTTTCATCAAATAATCCCTGTTCTTGTGACAAAAGATTGTAAGTAACAGGAACAAAAATGGCCCCAAATGAAGCCATTCTCATGACAAAGACTGTAATGAGAACAGAAAATGGCACAAAATCAATTCATTCTCATGACAACCTTAAGATTGTAATGAGGACAAGAAAAACAGTCTGAAATTTATCAATTCTTGTGACAACCCTGAGACAGTAATGAAAGCAGCAAATGGTATGAAATTGGTCCACTCTCGTGATAGACACTGAAACAAAACCAGAAAATAGCAACACGTTTATCCATCCTTTTGACAACCCTAAGAGTGGAACAAGAACAGAAAAGGTTAGGAAAATTAACCCATTCCTGTCACAAACAATCTGATAAGTGTAATAACCAATTGTCCTTTCCAAATGGCGTAATTCAGCCATTTGAGCACTGGCTTCATACTAAACTGGAGGAGTAATTAAGTTTCAGAGTATCTTTGTGCATAGCTCACGTCTGGTTTAGGTACAGCAGTGACTCAACCATCCTCATTAGTGAAGAAGGCATACAAGGTGGGTGACATATGCCAGCCATTGAACCTCTGCCTTTCCAGGATGGCTATCATCGGTGCTGTTCTCACCAGCACCATTTTATTAATTTAACATCTCTGTGTTTATGTCTGTGGCATCCACAGTTCTTGGTCAATGATGGGGGACCCACTGGAAGCACAGCATCTTCTGTGGTCCTGCTATGTGGCCTTGTGAAAATACAGGTCCTGCTAACACAGGTGAAGAGGTGCACAAACGTGGACATTGTGCTTATATGTGTGCTTGTATAGAACATTAACACAGGCAAATGTACAGGGAGACAGTTTGCCTTCTGTGTGGTCAGCCCTGACTGGACAGAACAAAATGGGAGAGGGCAGAGGAGAGTTCAGCCAGGGATGTGAGTGAAGATGTAAAGAATATGGATGTTAATGGGTGAGAGGGGATTGGTCTGAACTAACTGGAGAGCAGAGAATTTCAACAGTTAAATAAATAAATAAATAAATAACCAAGGAAAAATTAGCAAGAAATTAAAGGGCAGAAAGGTAAAGGCAGATGGGATGAGGCAAAAGCTGTGCCTGGGAAGAAGCTTAATATGAAAGCAGGTATGAGTGAAATTAACGAGTAGAAAATGAGTAGAAGACAGTGAGTAAGGAAAGAGGAGGGAGCAGTCTGTAGAATGCTGGTGTTTGAACACGGAAGGAAAAATGCTGCACAGTAGACTGATGCGCTCATCTACAAATGGCCACCACAGGGGAAGAAGCAATGTGTGGCTCTGTGTTTTCTAGACTGAAAGAGAAAAGACAATTCCTCACTGAGTGAGAGAAGCATGATTTCAGTGTGAGGGGTGGGGGTGGGGGGGAAGGAGAAAAAAAAGAAAAACAACAGCAAACCTCTTTCTCTCTCTTTTTCCAGTCAGTCTAGCTTTATTCTGTGCCTGCAGATAGCTTGTGAGTGCAAATGATATCATTAAGTTATCCAGCTATCTGACTGCACCCACAAGCTTGGAAGGCTGAATCCTATCATTTGCACCCAGGGTTAATGCACTGGAGTGAATCGTGGGTGCCGAGTAGATTCCAGCAGAATTGGAGGCTGAGCTGAGGCCAATATAAAAATATATCCCGAGCATTTAGCTGGCACTCTCCCGCCACTTGGATGACACCTGACCTTTGCTTCTGTGTGTGTGTGTGTGTTTTTGAGCTGCCCAAGCAGAGAGAAAATCATTTTGAAGCCTCCTGCTATAAAAGTCAGTAACTCCCCAAGTGGACTGACTGTCCTCTGAAAAAGTGTAAATGCTTAACCTCAGTCAAGTAGGCTCAGAGGGCAGCACACTGGCTTGCTGGAGGAGGAACAGAGGAGAAAGTGTCAGCATGTACATATGGGAACTATTCCCTGGCTTCCTCCAGGGCTTTTGTTACCTTTTGTGGTGTTCACTCTTCAAATTTAAGGCTTATTGGCACTTGCCCAGGCTATGTGAAGGGTTCCTTGCAACAGACTAAGGCGTGGATTTCATTATAATTTGTGGGGAAATTAATTAAAGAAAACAATAATAAATGTGGAGATGCTTTTTTTTTTTTTTTTTTTTTTTTTTTTTTTTAAGGGGCAGTATCTCTTTAAAAAAAAAAAATCCTAAAAAGAAATCAGTTGTTACAGTCAGTGTTGCCCCAGTGCCAGCTTTATGCCTTCGACTAATGCGCTTCTCCAGGAACAGTCTTTAAATGAGAAGTTACGGCTGCTTTTCTGATTGAAACAAACTAGTGTTGATTGCTGATCAGCCATCTGTAAAGGAGGGCATCTCAGGAAGGATATGAGCTAATGAAAAAATGGACCTGATTTGAAAGTGTGATGTGCTTCATGCCACAGGCCAGTCTGAGTGGCATGAGATTATATCAGTGCAAGTGAGAGGTAGATTGAGAATAAGTAACTTCTGTCTTAAAGATTAAATGGCAAATTTGCTATTAAATGTGAAAGACATAAAATGGAATTAACGCTTTGAGGGTGTTAGCTGTGGTTATATACACTCTGCAAATGGCACTTCCATCCTGTCACTCGTGTTGTCAAACGGTACACTCTTCTCATCTCAGCTCAATTAATACTCATCCAGAAGTATCAATTAAAGAAATGAGAAATGAAGTGTTGACCCTTAACAGCCACCCACACATCACCCACTTCACAAGCACATTTCGTCTGGCATTACTTCTCCAAATGACCTTTGTAACTGGTAAAATATTATTGATGAAATCATTAGGTTTCTTGGTAACCAATTGATAATTTTCATCTGGGTTGCTTGGTGCTGATAACGTTACCCTTGTTCTAACTAAGAGAGAAATGCTGCCGTGGAAGCACATGGGGCTCACTGGGTACTACAGCATTTTATACCCTGAATTTCTAAACATCTAAAATGAACAGTCCTGCCAATTAAAAACAAAGCAAAACAATAAAACACGTAAGTAGTAAAGGTATCTGTTGTGGTGTTATTGTGTGAGGTGTTATGCTGAGCTTCATTATGTTTTTTCTCGTTATTACACTGCATCCAGCTGCATGCTCTTGCTTTGTGACATGATGTGAAGTGACACAAGTAAAGACTGTGTAGAAATGCTAGATTTGGTTTCAAACCAGGATGTGAAACGGAACAGCCTAAATTTGGTAAGAGTTGGATTGGAGTATTTCACTTGGGACAGAGGCCAAATGCAAACTTGGCTGTGATATCTGATTAATTTTGAAGAACCCCAAGTTGAAAAGATATCTGAATTCAAGTGGAGTATCCTACTGTATTTCAAAGCTGTCTTTTCACCCCTCGTTTCTTTTCTTGCCTTATTTATTTATTTACTTATTTATTTATTTTTCCCCCAACAGATTCAAAGCTTTCCTGAAATTCTGTCTCATACAAATCCCTAGGATATCTGTGGATGGAAATTACTTTTGCTACAGACTTCCTTGCATAGTCAGATCTTTATTCATTTGATTTTTTATTTTATTTTTTTTTAATTTCCTTGAATGCTTTTGATTGTGTGGGTGTTGCTGTACATGCCAGTATGCTTTGTGTCAGTTCTTTTCACTGCTCTGCCATTTATGCTTAATACCAATTCTTTTCATTGTGGTGCAGTATCAAATATTTTCCTGTAGATTTTAAAGTCATCAATCACATTGTTTTTTGTTTTATCGTATTTTTACATATACATTTGTACTTAACACACACATACACACACAAACAACAAAAAATTAGATTGTAGGTCCTGGCTTGGTCCTACCACAATAGAAGGAAGCTCTCCTTCTGTGACCTTTGTACTGTTGTGCAGAGGCCATCAGTTTTGCTGGAGGATAGGTCTGCTAAGTCTCCAGTCGAGCCTAAATTGGAGGGCCAAAGCATACATGCTGCATCTTATCATTATTATGCATATCACCACCAAGGCAGACTGTCATCATTTTCAAACCATAATACTTGCAAGTCAAGACTGTCAAAGCTGCTTAAGGGATTCAGATACCCCATTGCCGCATAGCTAAATGGGGCTATTTTGAGATGCTCAGTGATAGTGTTTACCCCAGGGAGTGCATGAGAAAAGCCTTATGTGTGTAGAACACACTTTCCAGTACAGATGCCTTGGTGGAGGGGCCCCGTGTAGAGACAGATAGATGAAAATGGAAAAGCTTAACAGTATTCTGTCAAAAAAAAGCATACACGGTGACGGGCTAGATTTTCAAACTATGCTTATTTTGGTAATGTTCAGTTTTTCAGTCCAACCCAGCTGAAATAGAGAATGACAGATTGCAAAGACACCAATGGTTGAAGTTAAGATTGCTAAACATGGTCTATGAAAGACTTTCATGTCAGTTGTTTGGACCTCATCAAGCTTAAACTGTTTATGTGGTGATTTCTGTGCTGAGAACTGGCTTCACTCAATCACAGACACAAGGGTAGAACAGAAAATTAAAAGAAACTAATAGAAGTTAAACAAAGTTGGAACTGGGCAAATCATACAAATAAGACCAGAAACAATGATATACATATTACATTATGGTTGAAACCTCAAAAGAGGAATGTCAGTAAATGCCAGAAACTGTCTCTCCAATCTTAATCATTGCTCTGGTTCCTGTTCTGTATAGCACTCTCTCTATGATATTACTACTTAGGCTTTTTCATTTGAAAAACTGTGTCTGGTTTATTGAGAAGAGCATCCTGTGCTGTGCTGTGATCTGGACAGTGCAGTGGCTGTAGGCGGACACTCTCCTTGCTTGTATGTTGTGGAAATGAAAAAGGTTCTTGTGCCTGGGACAAGGAAAGAGGGGGAAGAAAAGGGTTGACTGCAGAGCTCTACTGAAAGGAAGCATCAGGCAGAGTAACTCGATTCTAACCAGCTTCATTCCCAATTTTTTTCATCTCATAGCAGGCAAGTTGCTTCAGAAAAACACTTCCACAGGGAGCCTGATTTTCTGGGATTGGAGTAAGGTGCTGGAGGTCTGGTTATTAGAGCTGCAGACTTCCCACTGCCACACACCTGGGGTCAAGAGGATATCTGCTCTGAACAGAGAAAGTACTATGAAAGTGCAAAACTCTACAAAATCAGACTCTAGCATTTTTAGTTGGGAATCCCAAATTAAATGACACGTTTGAGCATTTTTGTATTAACCTCTGTCTCAGTCTTTATGAATTTAAACCAGAGGCAGTAATTTCACATTTCTTCACAGTATTGTTGTGAAAGTAATTTCTTAACGATGGCAAAAAATCTAAATGGCTGTTATAACAATACCAGAAGAAGAGGGAGAGAGGAAAACAATAATTTTGTATTCACTGAAGAGCTGGACAATGTGTGTAGTTACACACTGAATGTTGAGGATAAAGAGTAATACTGAATAGTAATCTGGTTTGAAGAATTCTGTTGTCCCTGTATATCGAATGGGGAAGGTATTGTGAAAAAAACAGGACACAAATGTGTAATTAAGGGCTGTGCCATGACACATAAACAGAAAGAGGACAAATAAAGGTTTTGTAATGACATCAATTTTGACTTTTTATCTTCTGTTAATTTTCTTATCAACTCTGGCATTTTGAATGTGTCCTTAGATTAAAAAATATATGATTACAGAAATTTGAAGATACACTTAAATACTCACATTTGATATACAATTAGATTTGTATTTACATATGAATAATTCTGTAAGTGGTGAAGGGAAACTCTTCCATCTGTTGGGAAGAACAACCCGTTGGGTTCAGCATCTTACATACTTAGAATGTGTGTATAATGACTTAAGGGCAAAATTTAGATGTACTTACCAGTAGAAAATGGCATCTGTAGAGGATGGAAAATGAAAAATATTTTTGAGTCATTTGAGAAAGTCTTTCTAACCCACTATTTTTTATTTATTTATTTTTTGTACCTGAAGGTACTATTGAAAGGCTCTATGTAACTGCTGATATTGGCTATTGCTGGAATGAAGCAGGGAAAGGTAGGCTGACGGATGTAGCTGCATTACAGACATTTTCTATAGCCACCCCTCTGAGAATGAAGGCATAAAGGAATGTGAAGGTGAAACTTCAAATGTGTATGGATGTTCCTTTTATCCAGGAAAGGACAACTAACGAAGTAGCTGGAGCACAGTATTTTCTTTGCAGGCATTCTATCGGGCTTATAATGACATAGTTTGGAATAGGAGAGTCACAGAGGACTCCCTTGCTTAACTGTAGTCATCACTTACCATTTGCAATATGGAAGGCTTTCTGATCCTGTGTCGGTGTGTGTGACTCACCCTCAGTGACTCACAGTGGAAAGGAGCTCTGTAAAGCACTTTGAGCTGAAACTCAAGCCCTGTGCACCATGTGGCGTATGAAGTCAAAATGAAGCGACAAGCTGTCCTTTCCCCATCACACCCCGCCTCACCCCTCTCCCTCAGTCATATGGCCAGAACTGCTCTGCAAGTGGCTCCTTTGGCAGACCAGGAATTTAGAAATTATTCAATAATGCTAATTGATGGGCAGACCAATCCAAGTCCATCTTTCTTTGTTTTTTGGGGTTGCTTCCAAATACGAACCACAGAAGGAATGTTTCCAGCACACGTATTGGGTTTATATGACTTGTGGTGGGGATAGCACTCCAGCGAGACCTGGACGTTCTGAGAACTGTGTGGCTGTCTGAGGAGATGCTGAAAAAATGTATTATTCAAGTTGCTCAGTTTGCAAATCCAAGTGGGTTTTGCTGTAGCAAGACTCAGACATTCTGTGGTGGGGATACTTGCCTTTAATATCTTTCATCTTTTGTGACACTGCATGCTAGAGTACAGATTACTCTTTTTTTACAATTCCAGAACAAAGGTTCATGAGAGAAAGAATCAGTTTAGGGAATGGTTGTCGTACTTGTTGAGCACTTGGAATTTGGACTGATTGCCACAGGTGGCAAGAAAAGAGATACCTGCAGGTAGGTGTGTGTAAAAGACTAACTTCAGAAGGATTTAGCTGATTTACACTAGGGCTGAATTCTTTAGGTTTACCGCATTAAAAAGCTTGTCCTCACATCTTACCAACAACACATTACTAGGTCCAATTGATAAAAGAAAGGGTGTTCTGGTGAATAATAGGATGGATACCCACCTCTCTGGGATTGCTCCTTAGTTGTTAAGTGAAATGCTTAATGAGAGACACAATGTTAAGTGCCTAAAGCTACTTGACTAATAAGGGAATGGTGTTCCTGACTGTTCTGGAGCCCATGACCCTGGACTGAAATATCAGTAATAGATATACCGCTGACTGTTGGGGAAGGCTCTTCTTTCTAATATATACTAATGTGCAAGATTTTTACGATTAGATAAACCCACAGGCAGTCTTCCAGTTAGTAAGGCTTGTTAGCCAAAAAGGATGTAAGAATGGACTGAAAACTAAAAAAAATAAAAAACTAGGATAAAACTTTGAACTCTCTTTGCTGGGTTTACAACACATCTTTTTCCTTTCCATGCATATTGTAATGACTGAATTGAGTCATAAGAGTGCTTGTGGAAACAGCATAGCTTTAATGGAGAATGGGTATAGCTGCAGACAGCACATAAAAACCTCATAAATAGGAGTATCCTAACCAGAAATGCAGTTCACAGCCAATCTGGAAGCAGAAATGAGGCCACGTGATTTGTTTGTTCAGACAAAAGTAGCACAGGCAGCTACAAACTGGTGGCGAAGAAGCTGCGGAACAAGAAGTATTAGTATAAATTATTCATTGTGGATCATTTTGAATAATGAGCAAATCTGAGAAAATAATGACCCGTTCACACACAATTTGCATGGAGAAAAAAGCAGCTAAAATTGATAAAATTCTTTGTTACAAATTATTTGCTGTGCACTGGGTGTTGGCATAACATACTCTGAAGCCTGACAGTTCCAGAATAATTAAAATATTAAAATGGCTCCATTTTAATCTTTGATCACATATCTAGATCACATTGCAGAAATGTCATGTTTACTCATGACTCATAATGAAGAAATGTAGAAATGTCATTATTAGAAACCCTGTTTTTACTGCATCACGTATCAAAATTCGCAGGCAAACCATTACATTTCCTTTTTCATTTTGCAAGCATTTGTTTCCTGGAGGAGCTGAGGCCCACATTTTCAAAACCAGAGGACCTCCTTATACAGGAAATCTGAGCCACCAGATGGCTTTCACTTTCCTGCCACCCACCACCCAATACTTGGGATGGCTCCAAACTTGCTGCCAGATTCCTACTTCTCCCCTCTTGCTCTAGAAGCCTGGCTCCCAATTTTATTTCACCCAGAGACTATTTATGATTGATTTTATAGCATAGACCGAGGAAGAAATGATTAAAAACTTACCCTGTTTCACCAGTTTTCTGTTGGTAAAGAGAAGAATTGCCCTCTTCAGCCCTGTTTGATGGCCTTGAGGAATGAGACTGTGTGTGGTCCTTTCGATTCAAGTGGGCCTAAGGATGTATTGTGGTGGTTGCACTGATGGTGCAACCCTTCCACTTGGAACAGTATGGCCAGCAGTGATGAGGTCAGAATGAAGCAGGTCATGACTTAAACTCCAGACCTCGAACCTGTCATGGTTTTATGATTTTTGGTTACTGATATTCCACATCATAACATCATGTAGTGCACTGGGAGTTAAAGTGTTAATGCTCCAGTTCTGGGTACCAGAAGAGCAGAAGAACTATATTCCCCAGGGGGCTTTGTGGTCAGAGAGGAGATAGAACTCCTGGCAAGATCACCTGCTCGGGCTTTTCTCTCCATCTCTCTTCTCCTTTGCCTCTCCTGGCTGCTGCCTGTCCCAACTGCATGCATCACTTCATTATTACTGTAAGGCCTACAGCTTTCAGATACTCTCTCATTATATTTGATTTATTAGCTTCAATTCTAATTATATTGTATTACAGTGTGTTATCTTGCATTCCGATACCATATTTAGTAAATTAGTTTGTTTCTCCTCAGATCGTTGCTGCTGTTTTAAATTATTTTGGGGTCCCCTGTTTCCCTTTTCTGGAGGTGCGAATTTTGCAATATCCCTCTGCCCCACAAGTCATGGAATGGGAATGAACCAGCCCATAAATTGTTGACAAAACCACAAAAAAGCAGTCTATGCTCTTCTCTGCTGACAGACCTGCTAGTCTACATGGTTGCCTTCAATACTGTACTCTGCTGGAGCTCAGAGAACAATAGCAATGTCCTGGATGAGAAAGACCTAAATGAAAACCCATTGCAGGAATGGTGAGGAGAAAAAGAAATAGATAAGTAACTGAAATTAGGCATGCTCAAGAGAAAGGGAGCAGCAGGTGTTTGCATACCAGCACATCTGTTCAGAAAATACTCCTTTAAATCCAGATTAAATACATAGTTTTGGAGCTTGACCTTTCTAAGTAATTAAAGATTTGCCTGGCATGCCTTTCAGAGATAAGCTGATATAGACAAATGACTAAAATCTTTAGTTTCAGAAGAAGGGCACTATGATTTTGTTTCCTTGTGTTTTCTGTTATACAATCAGATATTTGCACAAAATACTTCAGAGTTTGGGATCAGTTCACCACTTGCAGTGATGAATGAATTGCAGAATAGCAAAAGCCTGGCCTTGTAAGGATGTAGCTGGGGAGATCTGGTGAAAATAAATAGATCTAGAGTACTTCACTAATTATTGAGAGAATAGAGGAACACCCATTCTGTCACCCTACTGTCACAGTTTTGTTTGTTTGGTTTGGTTGTTTACATGTTTGTTTTAATGAGTTTCCCAAGAGGTAATCCAACAAGGAAACATCTTGCAATGAACTGTCAGTTCTCCCTACTACTCAAATGAAGCCACAAAATCGAATCTTGGAAAGTTTTTAACTAGAAAGGGGTACCAGATATTGAGTTTTGAAAATGAAGTAATCCACATAATCAGCTCGCCACTGTTTAATATAAAATTGGTTGTATTTTGCTTTCTTGCCTCTTTTGGCAGGAATTAGCTCTTTGTATCTCTCAACTGCAGGGGTTCCTCAGCTCTCTTGCTGACCTCTTATGGGCAAATAAAAGCATCCTTCTGCTCTATAGTTACAAGGTGAAGCAATCACAACAACAAAACAAATGGTAATTTGAAATCTGCAACATGTGCTTGCAACAAATTTTGACTTTCTGTGTTTGCAAGGGTTTTGTGTGATAATGATTCTTTACGATATGAAATCAGTCATTGGTATTAATAACTAATTTTCTTTAATTACTGACAGAGGTGAAATTACATTGACTAGCAAGTGTCTGTTGAGCTTCTAGGTTTATTATTGTCTTTCTGCTGGATCTTGAGTTAGATTTGTATTATTATTATTATTATTATTATTATTATTATTATTATTATTATTATTATTATTATTATTATTATTATTATTTACAGGAACCCTGGCTAGCGCACTACAATATGACAGTGAAAAGTTCCCACTTCTATTACAGTTGGCAAAAGGCAGTTCTTTCTTATGATAATAATTCACATAAGTACCCTGGCTGAAATGCGATTTTTTTTTTTTTGCTTTTTGTAAAGTTGGCAAAACATCAACTTTTGCTACTTTTGCTTTCTGCAAGATATTGTCCTCACAGCTCCACTCAATAATAATTTGTGGCTTCTTACCAGAAAGCTAGATCTGTGTCACTTGTACAAAGGTCAGTGAATTCCAGCTCTAAAACATCTCCAGGAGTACAAGTCTGGCAGAAGAGAAGGTATTAAGCCAGACTGCAGGCTATTACAGTTCATTACTATAGGTTTATTCAAGGACTGCTGCAATGAAAATAAGTAAAACTAGTTTAGCTTTTGTTTTGTTTTGTTTTGGTTCGGTTTTTTTGGTAGGCTCACTTTCTTGCTCTTTTCCTTGGTATAAAGCAGTCAGTGACCCCTCAGTTTTAGGCTGTGAACAACATGCCTACACACTTCGTATTTTGTTGGTTTACTTGATGCATTAAATAACGCCGTGCAGAGAAAAGTATGGTAATAATCTTTTCTGGGCTGCATAGGAGGAAAGCTGCCTATGTGTCCACTCTTCTGGAGATGCAAAAAGAGGAGGTGGAATGCAGAATATTATTTTGAGATAAAACACTGTAAAATGCTTTTAACAGCCCTCAATTCTGATTAAGTGATGTATTTACTGTTAGACTTTTATTACTGTTAGAAGAGCTTTTTGAAGGGTCTGGAGCTGGTTTTGTGAGCATGCTGATTCTCTGCTACTAGTGACCCTGTCTTGTAACACTTGAGTTTAAATGTCCATTACTATTTACATTAACTAATTGTTAATTACAACAGAATTCCAGGGGAAGTGCATAAGACAAGTCGTATGAATGCCAAATGAGTACATTAGTGATTGGTGTTATCACAGTGAATACAAAATGATTTCATAATGATTGGGGAGGTAATATATAATGGAAAGAATTGCTTCCTATTTGATATACTCACCACAGAAGTGGAACTCATTCTTGGATATCATTCAGAAGCTGCAACATAGCCTGGAGGCCTCTAATCCAGTCCTGCAAGCTTGCTCTGAAACGCAGTCCACACCCTTGCAGAGTAAGACATGTATTGGAATTTATTATTTATGTCTCATTGTTATGAGTCACTGCTATGGCCCAAAGCATTATAGCTCGTACTCAATGCTGTAGAGAGTCTATGCTCTGTAACTTTGTTTGAGCCACTATATTTGAGTCAACACTCAACCTGAAGTACAAGAGGAAAACCTTTCACTGGAAGGAGCCTAAAAAAGAGTGTTCTTGTGTCCAGATAACTATTTATGCTAGTTACTATAGCCATTCTACTCTATTCTGTGATGGTTTCTTTTTGTAGGACATTTATCACCTTAACATTTGAGGACAATGCTGATAAGGTCATGCATAACATCTTGTTGTGTGCTATTCTTCAGTGGACTTTGCCATTGCCAACCCACCATAGAATGAACTTTAGTGTTGGGAAACTTAATAGATCTTCTGAGAGTTTGGTACCTGCTTTAATGCACATATGTAAGATTTGTTGACACCTGGTGCTCTCGAAGAACACAAACATGCAGAAGTTGATATTCTTGTCTAAATGCTGTGGAATTTTTGTTTAGTTCTGAGAAGAGTTTTCCATTTGACTTGATAAAAGTTTAGAATCCTTCAGTCTAACTACCTAAGTGAAAAGAGCAGGTGAGTAAACTGGTCCACAGCACTCTGCAGTCATTTAGAGTCTGTTCTTTGGATGAGGCTCTCTCCAAAGGATGAAGCGCTGTGCTGAATACTCAGGAATTCATTGTTTTAGGAGAAAGGCCAAACACTAGTAGGCACTGATAAGTGAAGTGGCATGTAGCACAGTGGTGAGTGTCCCTGGCACTGAATGTTTTGGCGGTGAAGACTATACATTTGCCAATTCTGCATTCAAAGAGTGGATTAATAAAATAATCTGATGAGTCTCTTTCCTCTTTAATTTCTGTGATTTAAGAGGAGGAGGCTGTTTAGTAACCAGTGGGCTCCAGTTCCACTAAAATAAAGACATTAAATGCAATGTTTTTGATAACCACAAATTACCCCATGACTACAGTGGTTCCTGGGACTTTCTGGCGACCCACCGTGAGAGCTAATGAAGATGCCCTTTTATAAAGTGCAGTACTTCTGGCAGTTATTTTTAATGGGTCATGCTGTGTTAGAAAATCATGCCTGCAAGATTCCCTGGAGTGGCAGTTGGGATGATATTACTTTCAATGAATCACAGCAGCCACCATAAGGGCAGGGCAGTGTCTATGGCAGTGGTATTGAGCAATGGTGCAACATCAAATGAACAACTCAGCTGGTGACATCTGGCCCCTCTGATCATAACAATTCTGTAGTGTGCAGTACTCCAAAGAGTCCATCTTTCAAGATGATATGTTAAAATGAGGTGGTTTTTTTGTGTTCATCTTGGGTGACTGTTCAGGCAGGCATGGGAGATCCTGTGAGAAAATGCAGGAAGTAATGGATGAAAGTTGGCTTTCTAGGTTCAGTTCTGCATTGGTAAACAATCACTTTGCACCTTATTGTTGCTGAGCTTGCTTGTGGAGGAAAAGCAGTGCCACTGGGAGATATTCCAGTAGGAAGAAAGATGCTGCAGTGGCCATGCAGGACTTGAGAAGAATGAGTGAGCATCAAGAAGGTTTTTAAGTGAATTCCAGTTTTCTCTTCAAGGCTGAGTTTTAGAAAAGAGAAAGAAAATAATTCTGAATGAGCTTTACAAATATGAAATACCATTATTAATTTCCTCTCTCACTGTTACCTTTATTATATCAGGTATTATATAAAAATATATATTTTTTTGTTTGCACAGTACCTTTCATGAAAAAAAGTTTTCTTGATGATGCTTGGGTGTTGTGAAGGCAAGAGGTGGAACAATCTGTGACAAATAATGAGAGTGAAATGCCAGCCTTTGAAAGGGCTTTGCTTTCCCTACATCGAGTGCTTTAAAAAGCCATCTGCTTACTTGAAATGGCTTCAACACATGGTGCTCTTCCCCAATCCAATATGTGCTGCAAATTGTAGGCACATGGGCACATGGATCCAGTCAAGGACACGGTGTCTGCCTTAACTTTGGATCTTCTTGCTCTTGTCAGTAAGAGTCTCATCCTTAAACTTGGCTCTTGTTTGTGTTAATTATTTCCTTTTCATGTCCAGCTGGCACAGTGCATCAGCACCTTAAGTTGCTCAGTTTGATCTTTGTGCTCATGAACAAGATAATTAAGCAAGCTACAATTTAAGGAGATGTATTTGACTTAACTTGTTGCAAGTCTTCAGACAGTGCTCTCTCCTAAATCATTTGATAACGTAAGATGCTCTGTGCAGTTTCCCACTTGACTGAGGTTTAGTTCAACAGGTCACAAAATCAGTAATTGATTCTCAGCGTGTCTCAGTTGATTTTATTACAATAATGAGGACCATCTTTTTTCATCTCTGCTAATATGTTACTAAAACTATCGGCTTCTCAGTTTGGTATCAGGATGACTTTGACAGGTTGTTAGCAACTATATGATGTACAGAACATCACAGAGATGCCTCAAACTGTGTTTCTGTGTGCCTTAGAGAGCCTTAGGTGGTCATGAAATAAGTGAACACACTTCCAAGAAAAAGTTATAGCAAAGACCAAAAATATTCCTCCAGTTTTGATGTCCTAATGAAGAAGTTTTTTATGCCAGGTTGGATTCTTGATCACTGAAGAGTGCTGTGTTTCACAGGAATGGGTGACATTGCAAAGCAGACATGCTAGATTAACCGCCGATTAAAATCTCCAGGAAAAGCTTCCTTGTTTCCCAAGGTTCTGTTTTTCTTTGTTGTTGTTGGTTTTTGAGTAGGAGTACTTTATAGTTAAGACATGCACATCTTGAAAGACTTGTGTACTCTTTCAGATTGAAAATAGCCAACAAATAATGAGATGAAATTTAGGAAGGCAGCTCTACAGGATTATCTCTACTGCTTAATTTACCAATTTATCTGCACTACCCCCAGATTTTGGGATTCAAAAAGAAAGCCCAAAACACATCTGTCTGTTAAAGTGATCTGACATCAACATTCAGTGTGGGTAGATGTGACATACAGTTTTTGGTTTTAGATTCTGAAGTGATGATGATAGTTTTGAGTTGTAACAAGCCAAAGCTATACTAACATAGGTAATAAAATGAAGGAGAATCTGCACAGCTTCTGTAATAATGTTGCAGAGAGATCTGGTTTGCAAAAGGAAAAACAAAACCACCAAAACCATCACTACCAACAAAAAAGCCACTAATTTGAAAACAAGGAAAAGAACAAGGCTTATGTCTTCATACACTGAAAGTTTTTATGTACTTGTTACTAATGAAATGGATTCAACAACAGTACTTTTATGGTCCGTTTTATGACCAGGTAATTATATATTTTAGCTAGTCCAAATTAATTGCCATTTTACTGTTTTCTGGTTTAAAGGAAAAAGGTATTTATTAGTACGGCGAGGAAGACTCTCAACCAGAACACAAGCCTTTTATCAGCAAGTGGAATTAAATGAAATAAAGTTTTACTCTTCTTTCCTGCAGGAATGTTTTATCTACTTTCTAGTGATATTTCTCTCTCAAAGCCACTTTAGACTTTCATGCCACATACTACTTTAGAAAACAAGTGATCAGCTTGTCTGCACTCCCCACATCCCTCTCCGAGGCAGAGGATGTTAGGAGGCTCATGGAGACAGCATTAGATGCAGGCAGGTATTAACAGATAGTGAGCCTCAGGTGTTGACATGGGTCTCAAATTCAGCAAAAGACACACCGACCGTTAAAGTCAATGCAAATTTATTGTCTTACAATTAAGCAGGTATTTACATATTGAACTGACAATCTGGATCAAGTCCCAGAGCTGTGAAAGTTGAAAACACCTTACTAAGAACTGTTACTGGCTGCTTACTTCTATGTGAGACTCTTCCATGCGTGACTTGAGGGGAGTGAAGCATGGGTTCATCTAGCACCAATATCTTATGTATCTATCAGTAGAAGGACCCTGACACTTAGGGGTTTTTTCTTGTTTTTCTTTTTCCACTGAAGGCTAGTTAGGTAAAAGCATACTCAAACAGTTTTACAAACAGCCTAATAATGTAACAATCAAACTGGATGAGGGGGAAATAAAAGAAGCAGTAGATTACCTCCTGTCAGTGGAGATTCAAATAGAAGGAGTCACGCTGAGTACTTCAGGATTGCAGGTACCTGATTAGGAAATAAATGGCTCTGTCCTCCAGGCCAATTCCCTGCAAGTGAGGAACTGTTCCTCCCAAATGACAGTTTTGCCTTGTTTTGCCACCTGCATGTAACCAAGTAGACAGCTTCTACTGCTTTTCTTGAGAGATGAAGTTGCAATACAGCTTTTCTTTCCCCCTGGGTGTAAACACTGCCATCTAATGAAGATAACAAAGGAGAAGGAAAGCCCAGGTGTGGCATCAGAAAGGAGCCATGAGCACACTACACTCACGCTTGCTGGGACACTTGGCTCCTGGCAATGCAGCACCACGTTGTCAATGCTCACATACCTGTGATCCCACCTCATAATGCTCTCCACAGTTCTCTCCAGAATGAAAAGACTAAGAAAGACAAGTACGGCTTTCAAAATGCCTCACTGTTTGCTTCAAATAACTTTCTTTAAATCCAATATGGTTTTGAAGCTTTTATCTTGCTCTGTTTCCCTTAAATCTGAAGTCAGACTTTTATAGAGAGTTTGTACAAGAGCTGCTCTGAAAATAATGCCTCCTATTTTATCATGTTGGCACACGGCATCAGAGGCAGATGTTGGTGGTATGGCAGTAGAGGTTGAACCTTCCCACTAACATCCGGTTACATGTTGTTTCCATGTGGCAGATAGCAGCAGAGGGGCAGTCTGACACAATGGCGTCTGACATGGAAATGCAGATGGAACAAAGGTGTGGAACTGAATTCCTCCATGCAGAAAAAAATGGTACACGTTGACATTCACTGACATTAACTTGTTGAATATTTATAGAGACCAAGCAGTGAATGTGAGTGCAGTAAGCTGGTGGGTGTGGCCTTTCAGCAGTGATGACAGACAAGCCAGGTTCCAGGAGTGGAAACATATGAATTCATCATTAAAAGAAAAAGTTCAAGATGCAGCTCTCAGTGGGTAAAGTGATGTGCACTGTCTTTTAGGACAGGAAAGGGGTGATCCTTCTGGCCTTCCTGGAACCTGAACACACCATCAGCTCTGACTGCTACATCATGACACAGTCTAAGCTGAGGACTCAAACTTCCACAGTAAGGCCAGAAAAAAAGACAACCTTTCTCTTCCAACATGACAACTCCAGACCCCATACCTGTTGGAATACCATTGAGTACATTGCCACTCTTGGCTGGACTGTCCTGCCACACTCATTTAGTATCTAAATTTGGCACCTTTTGATTTCCATCTGTATGGACTGATGAAAGATGGTCTGCAAGGGCAAAATTTTCCCAGTATCAATGCCATCACAGCAGCTGTGAAACAGTGGGTCACCTCCACTGGTGAAGATTTTTGCAAGTCAAGCATGCAGGCTCTTGTTAATCACTGGAGAAAATGCAAAACTAATGGTGTTGACTATGCTGAAAAATAGTGTTCTGTAGCTGAGAATTTGCTGTATCAAGTAGTGTGATTGGGCTCTCTATATCTACTGAAGTGTCCATGGAAATAAATAGGAGGCATTTGAAATAATCTATGTAAGTTCCAATTTTTTATTATCCAAATCCCTTTTAGTTTGTAAATAATAGTAGCACTCATTTTGTATACTTTTTTTTCCTTATTAAAAAAAAAAAAAAAAAAGAAAAAGAAAACAAAACAATACTATGATTATTTCTAGCATTAAGCTTTTAAGTCTGAAAGTACAGTATTTAAATGATCTACGATACATTTGATTTGCAGCTGCATGCAGAGGAGGAAAAAGAGCCTATTTTAAGCTGCTGAAGCAGTCAGTCTTGGTGTTTCAGCTCACCATTATTTTCTTTCCCTCAGCAGCGCCTAGTCAGCCACCATCCCAGGAAAGGCAATGCCAGCTTCAGGAAGAGCTATTCTCTGTTAAGTCTTCAGATCTTAAAGGGTGGTGGAAAACTTCACATTCTCCCAGCAGGAGAGCAGGACTCAGTGTAGGTGTAAATCTCTGGCAGATGATTGTTGGAGCCCACAAGCTGTACCTTGTAAATAATTCACTTAGGCACAGAAAATCTGCATATGAGGATGAAATGTCATTTATAACTCATAGGATATTGGCTTGGCTGAGAACAAGTTTTCAGTTCCTCCAAGTCATTAAGTACCACTAAGGAAGAAGGAATATAGATGATGTAAAATAAACTCTCCTTTTTGCTTGTAGCTAGAAGAGGATGGTTAACAATAACCACACTGAAAATTAAATTCTCTGGGAGAGGAGGAAGGGGATGCTGTTTTTCTGAACCCAGTCAATTCAGTACAAGTGTTACAGCTTCTTTACCATTAACTCTGTCAGAACCTCATCCTTCACATTATTCATAGGGCTGGGCTTATAAGGAGACACTGAGCTGGAGGTGAGGCACTGGAAGGTGTTGAGAGTGTTTCCCTTCATTCATTTTTCTGACTTGGGGTGGTTTGCTAAGAGGAAAGATGATAGACAGAGCACCCCTCACTCAAATTCTGTGTTGGCAAAGGCAAGGTATTTTCACAAACTGTGTAATATCTCACTTTATGATATTACTATTACTGTTTTTTATTCCTGTATATAAAACACCCTGTTTTTCAAATGTTTATAATTTTGGCAGACCTTTTTCTTTTTTCTTCTTTTTTTTTTTTTTCTTCTTTCCTCAATCATTTGCCTAAAGATTTTCATACCATCCCATGTTGAATGTTGTTGGGAAGAAGTTCACCAGAATCCTCAGATGAATTGTTGGTTTTATGGAACAGAAGTAGGGAGAAGTCATTGCCTAAGAAGTCTTCATTAAAAGAAAAAAAATGGGACAATGAAAAGCAAGATGAACATATGAACGAATTGTTAGGGTGGATGCAGGGAAGGAAATTGAGACTTAGCATTGAAGTAGGGTGTAGCCCTGATATTACTTGTGACCTGATAGCTAAATTAAGGATGCTTGTTATCAGAGTGCTTGTTCCAAGTGGAATCGTGCCTTCAAAATTCACAGTATTCTGCTCTCTCACTTATCTGAGTTCTGCCTGAATGTGGTATGCTGAATGTGGTAGGTATTAATCCCCACTTTTCCACTAATTACCCTTTGTCCTCCTGCCATATTCACTGAAAGTAGAGGCAAAGGTATTCATTTAGTTTTGGGCCATTCACAGGTTATCTTTAGTTCCGGATACATTCACCCTCTGTATCAGCTCCATTTGTTCCCTCAGTATTCTCTTTTTATTTAGACAGCTGATGAAATAGCTTTTAATGTCTTTTGCAAGGTTTAACTCAGCTTAATTTTTTGGCTTTTTTTTTTTTTTTTTTTTTTTTTTTTTCTTGTGGGGAATCATTACTTTACCCCTGTATTACCTGCCTGAGGAAATAGCTTTATTTACTGTTCAGACCCTTTTCTCATTCTCTGAGTCTGCACTTGACTCTAAAAGCACAGTGTGGGGTGGCTGCTCGTTCAAATGGGTCTGGAGTCTTTCCTTACAACCCTTTTCCTTTTTGCCTTGCTGTCTATGTGCTCTGCTATTCAGGTGACTTCCTTAAGTAGTTCATTAATCTCTGAGCACACACATTTTCCTACTGAAGACATCTGACAGATAACTCACTTTGAGTGTCTTTCCTAATGAAAACATCCTTGATCTGACAATGCTCTTGGTGCTGAAGATCGGCAGTCAATACTTCACTTTCTACCTGCCTACCATGCACTCCCTGGCAAGCATCTTACTCTTCCAGTTTCTACATCAGCTTTGAAAAGCGGCTCCCTGATCATCCGTCATGGTCAGACATGCTTCTTCATGTGAACCTCACTGTTTTCTTCCTTTGTGGAAATCTGCTTTCTTTTCTGCTCTTGTTCCTGGCTCTCTCCTTTTATAGTACAACCTTTTCCTGCTTTCTTCCTTGGTGCCTCATCTTTTTCTGCCTGTTTGGATCTTGCCTTTTATAAATTATCTCATGCAAAACGTCTTGCCTTCACAAGGCTTCTTCTGCACACAGCGTCTTCATTCTCCCCGTGAATTGCTCCAGGCATTGCACAAGTTGATCTTCACTTTTCATGGAAGGAAGAGATTACCCAACCATCTCCCATGAAAATATCCCTTGTTTTTGTGCTCCCTAGCCCCCCAGCTTCCCAAATGTCTGCCTGATTTAAACCTTTGTGTTTGATTGTTGTCCATATATCATGCAGTGAGAAGAGTCTCTTAACAGGCAGACTACAAAACTGACTGGGTAATGAGTGGTTACAGTAGCTGTCTGTGGGCACACACACCAGGTAAGGTGTCTGGTTCTTGTTAACTAGTCCTATGCCACAATGAAAATAAAAGGAATATGGAAAACAGAAAGATCATAGAATCCTTAGAGTTGGAAGGGACTTCTGAAGACCATCTATTCCAACTCCCTTGTAATGAACAGGGACATCCACAGCTAGATCAGGTTACCCAGGACCTGTTACAGCCTTACCATGAACGTCTCCAGGGATGGGGCATCAATCACATCACTGGGCAACTTGTTCCAGTGCCTCACCACCCACATTGTAAAAGATTTTTTCCTTATATCCAACCTAAATCTACCTTCTTTGAGCTTGAAACCATTTCCCCTTTTTCTATCACCACAGACCCCTTCTTTCCTGTAGCTACCCTTTAGATACTGGAAAGGCTGCTCTGAGGTCCCTCCAGAGCCTTCTCTTCTCTGTGCTGAACAGTCCTAGCTCTCTCAGCCTGTCCTCATAGGAGAGATGTTCCATTCCATGGACCATTGTCGTGGTCCTTCTCTAGATCTGCTCCAAGATGTCTATGTTTCTCAACATAGATCAGGATCCCATCTGGGACAACGGCCACCACTGCTCTTTATAATTCTATTATGACTGAAGATCACAAGAAGGGAGGAGACATTCACTGTTTTGTACTAAAAGACCAGACAGTTTTATTCCTGTCTAGAGGATGGAAAATACATGACAGGTGAGTAAACAAACAGCTCAAGATGAGGAAGAAGATGTCTGGACTTTCTTCAGGTGGCAGCCTCTGTGGTATCTGTAGTCATGGGTAGGTGCTGTCATATAGCCAAGTCATACAGCTGTGATTTATAGGTGTGGTAACAAATGGAGGGGGAATGAAAACAAACCAATCAACCCCAAAAATCTCATGAAACAGACACTTTATCTGCAACAGGCCAAGAAGGTAAAAACAAAAAACAAAACAAAACAAACAAAAAAAGATATTGAGAAAATAAATAAGTTATTAGTAAGTAATTGAGTAAATAAATAAATGTATAAAAACCACCACCTCCCATATCAGAAGAAGAAGAAAACTCCAAAATAACAGTATGAAGAAGAAAAGCTCTCAAAGTAAGGCGTATTAGGGGAACAAGAAGAGGAACTTTTGAAATAAATTCAGAGAATAAAAAATCATGCAGTAAAGGTAGACATTAATAAATGAGGAGGAAGATTAAATCAATGATGGTTCTAAAATGGCTAAACTACTGAAATGCATTATAAAAATCTGTTAAACAAAAAAATAAGGAGAAATGGATAATTAAGCAATGACGACTTTGTCAAAGCTATTGATGAAAAGCAGGTAAGAGAATACTTAAAGCATCTGAATATATATACAGATCAGCAGGTGTGCATGCATTTCAGCTTGCTAAGGGAATTAACTAATGAACTTAAAAAACACTGGCAATTATTTACGGAAAGTTACAGAGTCTGATGGGAAAGTACCAGGGAGCCAGGGAAAAAAAAGCAAATGAAATACTGAACCTCTGAAGGTAAAAAGTAAAAAGTGCAAAATCCAGCCACTATATGTCCAGTTTCTGTGGTGTATATGTTAGGAGAGAAATTGAACCATAAGCACAATTATCAGCATGGATATTATGCAGAATAGATCATGCCAGACGAACTTTTCAGATCAAGTTATAACAGCAGGCAAAAGTAGAAAAGGAAAGGCAATGTATCTGAACTCTCCTGAAGCGTGTAGTTATGGGGCTGCCTCAAATCTTACTTGAAGTATGAATTAAAATTGATGTGAATGTCAGCTTTGTCACGTAAACTGAGAGTGAACTGAAGGACCATAAAACAAGGAAAATGATAAATTGTGGTGCTGAGCTATTGGGAGCTGCCTGCAGGGGTGTTACATGAGGATCTGAGCTAGACATAGCTTTATTTAACATTTTTTATATTGTGAGAATGGGTGAGGGTGGACAAGGTGGAGAGTAGCAGATAGGATTTCTATGTGGTCTGCGCTACAGCAAAGTTGATAAGTAAATAATAAAGCAATAATAAATAAAGTAAATAATAAAGTAATGATAAGGCTTGTAAGTGTCAGTCTGGGTGACAGCATGCAGGGGAGTGAAAATACAGCAGTGAATATCTGTGCAGTTGTTCAAATCAGAGGATGCTGCTTTCCATCCTGGATGCAATACACATGTCCAGAGTATATAAAGTATTATCCAAAAAAAAAAAAAAAAAAAAAAGAAGAAGAAGCAAAACAGGAAGTTATTTCAAAATCAGAAATGAAAATGCTTCATCCTGAAAATGTCAAAGCATTATGCTTTCTTACAGAAAAAAAAGATATGAAGCCAATGCTGTTTGGCTTCTTCAAGAGTCCTTCTGACAAGCACCAGCGACAGTTTCCTTGTATGTAGCACGGTCGAGGCTGCATCAAAAATAGTGTATACAGTTTGGTACATGTCAATCTCAAAACGTCATCAAGAAATTGGATAGAGTCCAGCACAGAGTAATCCAAATGATTAAGAGTCTGAGGGGATTCATTTATACAGAAGATTAAGTGAATTATATTTTGATTAGGAGTACAATTTAGTGGTTTATAAGTAACAGACAGACATCAACATCATGTAGGGAACAGGATAATTTAGGACGATCCCAGGGTTTCTGGTGGGATGATCAAAAGAAAATTTTGACAGGATATCAAGAAGCATTCCTCAGCTATGATTTTGATTGTATGTTTCCCACTTTTTGATTTCAGAATGGACTTCAGAAATAACGGAGGAAGGAAGTCCTTGCTTCTAGAGCTGTCACTGAAAGCAGCATATGGCTCTCCTGCAGAAAGGGAAGGATCCTGCAGTGCAATCTAGCCAGCCTCCATGCCTCTGATTACTGCTACCCCTGCACAGAGGTCACCACTTTCAGATAGACATAGATAGACTCTGTGCAACGCCCATTCCCCAGAGTGCTTATCTGGTAAGTTACCTTAACGCAGGCTAATGAGCAGAGCAGCCAGTAAAGGAGATCCCAGGGGTGGTTGGATGGGTGAGGAACTGCATTAGCAGATCACTAGCGTTGTTTATTTCTTTGTAAAAATAAAAGGCCATGAGCTGTGATTGTGTACATCTGCAGTCAGTGCTTGGTCTTGAGGATGAAGACAAAATCTAAAGACAGCAAGGTATGTAATGACAAATGCAGGAATCTGTAGCCATACCTTTCAAAAGCACTGCAACAAGATGCCTTTCTCAAACTCGTGTCTGAGAAAATGCTTAATAATTTATTTTTTTTTCCCCAAGATGTACCAGAAGGCTAAGCAGACTTACAGATTCAGAACTGAAAGTGCATGTGGTCTGAATAAATCTCATTTTTAGGGCAAATATTGGTAGTAATAAAAGCATTGCTATCGACTTGGGGTCAAAACTTCAATCATTTCTGCCATCACGTGTCCTACTGTATTCACTTCTGAGATGCTGGAGAACTGCTGTAATATTCATATTCCAACAACTTACTTAGATGAAAAGACTGATAGCAGTCCTGTTTCCTTAAACCAGGCACATCCTACTTGCAGCCTGTGAGCTGCACACTGCTTGGTCCAGCACACAGTGTGGCTACCTACTGCCCTGTGCCATTGTGACAGCCATGGGCATGCACCCATTGCTCAGCAACAAACAAACTTCAGTGCGCTATTAACACTGGACTGAAACCAGGGTATGGGGAGGGCAGTGCTGTACTGTGCTGACTCAGGCAATAGCAAATAATTGTATGTATTTTGATACATTGCCTAAGTGCAGTCCTTTGAAAAGTATGCAGCTCTATTTTCTATTCTGACTGAGGAAATTTGAGAATGGGTTTCAAGATTTCAAAAATATATATTGAGTTTATCAATATATTTACAGCTCCAGTTTCATTTGAGATAAATATATTTTTCAAATGGAGTGCATGGAGTTCTAATCGTGTCTCTTTATCAAACTTTTATAGGAGAGAATTATTCCTCACCTCTCAATCGCACGTTATTCATGTCATTACTTTTGGCAGTACACAGATTTGTGAACAAATATTGCCAAGGATGGAGCACAGGAAGAGTAAAATTTCATGATGAGCACCTTGAGAGCTCACTAAGAGTTGCCACCACTGCCATCACACCAGACTGATGCATTAGCTTCACAAAAACAAAGCCAAATATCCCACTACTTTTATGTTTTTGTTCTCTTCTTCTTCTTCTTCTTCTTTTTTTCTTTTCTTTCTTTTTTTTTTTAATAAAAGTGTTAAAAATTAAAATAAATGTTGTTACATACAATAACCATAATATATTTCACAAGGGCTGCTCCAAAAGTAGTGCCTCCTATTCTATTATTCTGGCCCCCAGCATCAAAGGAGGATGATGGCGGTACAGCAGTAGAGGTTGAACTTTCCTACTATATCCCATTATATGTTGTTGCTGCGAGATGGCAGCAGAGGGGCAGTCAGACATAATGGTATCTAAGATGGAAGTGTGTACGAAGCAAAGTTCTGGAGCTGAATTGCTCTGTGCAGAAAAAAGTTGCACCTACTGTCATTAAACAGCATTTGCTGAACATTTATTGAGACCAAACAGTGGATGTGACTATGGTGAGGAGGTGGTGTGCTTTTTCAGTGGTGACAGCAACAACAGGTCATCTCCACTGGTGAAGATTTTTACTAGCACGGAATGTGGGCTCTTGTTCTTTGCTGGTGAAAATGCAGAGCTAATGATGGTAACTATCTTGAAAAACAGTGTTTTGGAGCTGGTAATTTGTTCTATCAAGCAGAGTTACTGTGCTCTTGTTCTAGTTGAACCTGTTGTAGTTTCCTTGGAAATAAATAGGAAGCATTACTTTTGGAGCAATCTATGTATTTGCAGCCCACAACAATTCTTCTTCATGCAGTGTGGCCTAGACAAGTAAAAAAGTTAGATGGCCATGGCTTAAACTGAGATTAATTACAGAATATAAGCCTGTAAACAAAAATGTAGTCTTAAGCTTCCAGTCAGAGCTGTGGGATTGGTGTTAACATCTATTTTTGTCATCTATATTGGTAGTTGTGAAGCCAGATCTCCTCACTAGAATTAAAGATACTCACTAAAATCAAACATGGGAATATTTTCTAATAGCACAGTTCTTAAACATCATCTCTGGTTTAACATTAGCCTAATTCCTACACACTTGTCAGCAGCATATTGAAATGCTGCCTTACTGCTCATGTGCACTAATGACAGCTCTGCTGAGAGGGTTGAGCTGTGGCATGACTGCTCCTTGGTGCATCTGCTGAGATGCTTGGCCTCCTCCACACTGGACAGGCCTCCTGAAACTTTCAGCTTCCCTGTCCCTGCAGCAGTGGGAACAGGATAAACAGGCTTCACTACTGATGTAGGGTGCAGACCCATGCAATGGGAAAGGACTGGCTGAAAGCTCATGCCCTGTTTGGTCTCTGGGCAGTATCCAGTGCACTGGAGAGGGCAGGTCATCTCACCACAGCATGACACCTCCTGTCTGTGGGGACTTCTGCTGCTCAGAAATGCATCCAGCCTCAGAGAAATTCTCCTCAGAAAAGTTGCCTGGATGGAATACTATAAAAAGGACGTATATTCCAATTTAAAATATGCACAGATCATTCACCGATGTAGCAACCATCCTTTTTCCCTTCCCCCAAGAAAAAAAGTGTAAATCACATCTTCTCAACAAGGCAGGTAGTGAGGATGACAAAATTCTTACATTCTTAAAGTGTTATTGGAGAAAAAATGTCACCTCCATGCATAATTGCATAACTTTACTACCTGTCATTTTCTATCAATCAAAAAAATGTTATACTTGAATTTGAGGACAAACATGTCTAATAAGATTTTAGATTGACAGCTGAATAGCTGTACTCAACCTTATTTTAACTTTATTTTTTTGTTGTTGCTCACTAGATCAACATAGAGAGTATTATACCAAAGTTAAGCGAAACAAATACTCAGATATATTAATCCCTCATGCACACTTTACCTCAAAAAATAGCACTTCTTTCCCTGTAGATTTTGCTAGTCAGCTCCCTTCAGTCTCACCAGCGCTGCAGCAGGAGGCTAATGTTTCTTCCTTTGTGTTTCCAGATTTTGTCTTAGATATCAGTAAAATGTTTGCTGACACTTGGCCAGCACAAGCACCCCACTTTTCCCCAGCCCTCCTTGTTCTGATGCAGGGCTGTACTGTCCTTAGAGGGGAACAGCTTCTTCTGTACTTCTCTCACTGCAGCCTTTTGCCATTCCTCCACTGATCATGCTGTTCAGGTTTTTCAGTTGTCTTCAGTTCTGCAAATCAGGGCATTTGTTCTTCATCAGTAATGAGTAGAGGATGACATTTGTATTCCATTCTGATTATTCCATTCTGATTATGGCAGCTCCTTTCCTGTCTCAGTGTATTGCTTTCTGTCTGTGTCAACCTCAGAGTCCTTCTTGACCCTCTTGAACATCCCAGGGAACATCTTCCGACCACTGGTCCTTCTCCTTGAAGGTGCTGGTTTTCTATCGTAAGGTTCTCTCTATATCCCTTTTTGTGTTTACCATACTTCCCATCCCTGAATAAGCTACCAAAAACTTGTTCATCAGTTTCACAGTTTTCTTCTTTGTGTTCATTTTCAGTTGGCTAAAGTAGTTCTCAGATCTAGGATTCATTACTACTTGGAATTTCGTCAGTTCATTATACTATGAAGGCAGGTCCAGCATCAGGGGTGTCACTTGCTTCCATGGATATCTGGATGAACAATGATTGATACTGGGTAGGAAGGTGCACTCTACCCCACTGGAGTAGACACCTCAGGAAGAGGGACCACAGACTTCATTGGGCTGATCCACTTTACTGAAGAAAGAATCAGATGTAGGATGGTGATTTTGTATCTACACTTGCAGTGAGTGTTGTGAAAGCAGCAGAGTAAAGATTCCCAGAGCTAAGCTTCATTTAGCTAATTGACATTGGAAGAATATTGATACTGGGGCAGCCTAGGCCTAGGTGTGAAGGAGGCAGAGCATGAACTTTTATTATGTTCTGTAGTTAGATTCAAGCTGGCATGAGTATGTCTGTACCTGTGGAAATGGCACACCTGATTGCAGTGTAGATCTACAGGTCCCAGCAGTTCCACATCTGCTTCAGAGGCAACAGGATATATGCAATATATTGCTTGCTGCTTGTGGCAAAACCACAAATGAGCCTCCAGGGATTGTTCTTGGTGAAGTGTCAATACAGGGGCGATGTTTACCTTCTAGTCTCTTTAATGCATCCTTTTTGAGTTTCTGAAATTATGTAGCCTAACTTAATGACAAATGAGCAAGTATTTAAGGGAGCCTTCATATCGGCAAGAATAACCAAGAAGCCAGATGTCAAAATGTGATTAGCCAAAGTCACAATTAAGTGCTTCTCACAGTTTCTATAGCCACAGTTAATTGCAGGCACAGAACTAGAACTGCAAGGAGGTGGTCATTAAAAAAATAAGAAGATTGAGGCGAGGCATTCTGAGCATCCATGCTATTACTAAATTAACAGTAAATAGTAATCTTTTCTGCTTTGAAAGATCTTTTACATTCAATCTTTAAAATCCTTTACAAACTGCAGAGGTGCTGTGTCATAATATTCAATGAAAGGGAAAATACTAAGACTCATGGCAAAGTATAACATCGAATTAGACTTATTTAGCTCTGATATCACACATACTGCTCTGGCCTGATACTTTTTCAGTGCAGAGATCAGTCTTTACAAAATTGGAAGAGAGTTTTGATTTTATTGCTAATTCTCTACTGGAGATATTTCTGTTTTCAGATGCGTATGATTTAGATCCAAGGTCCCACCATAAATGAGGACCAAGGTGGGCAGTTTGCTAGGTCCCTTTGCTGGGCAGACATGAGCAGTAGTGTTGAGTAGGACTGGCAGGACCACACATCCCTGAAGGAGCCATGCTCTGGCTGGACCTTTTCCAAAAGTGATTTCCTGTGTTCCCTGCTAGCAGCAATCAGAAATCATCTTCCTCAAAGGCAAAATGTTGTAGAGGTCCATGCACGTGGAAAACAGACAGCCTTTATGCTGGTGGAGCTGGAGGGCTGGAAGGGGTCTTGCTTTCTTGTGGTGACTTAAGAAAATACTCCAGCAGCCGCTGTTCCCCCTCTCAGTGGAAAGTATTAGTCCATAGGTCTGTGCTGGCCAGATTTCTCTGCCTGTCAGGCTGCAGGCTCAGCAGCACAGTGGCAGGAGCCCAAGAATTGCTCAGAGCAGCGCGTACCTGCCTGCTTCTGGTTTCGCCCCCAGTCGTCTTCTCACCTCATGAATATCCAGAAGGGGCAGATGGAGAGGGTGTCAGAGAGGCCTCAGGGGTGGAGGAGAAGACGGCCACAATCACATGCAGTGCTCTTGCCCGCCAAGAACGAGTGGCTGCACTGTGCGACATGCAGACGCGGGCAGGTGACCTGCTTTTTCTGCTGACAGCAAACTGGCTGTATGCTGCTCATGCAAGTGGCTCCTGTCCCCTGAAGCTGTACCCTTTGTCCCATTGCACAGCTTCTGCCGGCTGAACTAGAGGGAGCAGTACCCGTGGGTGAGCCCCTTGGCCCTCCTGTAGCAACTCCATCCTTACCACTGAGCTTTATGCCTGTATTTTGGCAATCTTTTTCTTTCCTCTTTGATCTGTTTCATTATGATGCTTTGGTCAGAAAGGCTTCTCCATGTCCTGCCTCTTGGTGGTTACAGTGGAATGGCCACACACAATGGTGTTCTGTTTTGTTTGGTTTTTTAAAAAGCTTAAAAAAAAAAAAAAAGAAGAAGAAGAAAAAGAAGAAATCAAACCCATGCAATGTTTATTGTCTTGTCCACTACATCATTAGCCCCATATGTTTTCAGTGTTCACATTTCACCAGGTTGAACTGGAACTGATACTGCGGAACAGAAACTGGTGATGCCCCTACTTTGTTGATGAATTGGTAGAAGAAGGGAGTGAGCTGAAAAAGCCTTTTCTCTGTCTAGAACTGCCATCACTTTTAGGCATGAGTGTGTCTGCTAAGCTGCTTCAGCTTAGCGTTGATACTAGTGGAGGATACATAAGGCTGAAATCATATGACTCTTAATATCAAAAAGCTTTTGATATTGCTCTTAGGACCACACCTGAAATAAAGCTTTGCTATAGCCTGCACACCATAACACTGGATTTCTTTCAAATTGAGATGCCAAAATTACACTGCTAAGATATAAGTAGTTTACATAATCCCAGAATGCAACATGAGAAAGATTTCAAAATAAAAATGAATAATAAGATCAACATTTATTGTTTTTTTTCCTCCTACGCTGCCACTGAAAATTCCTATTGGTGTGGCTTTATATGAATAGTTCTCCAGAAGTAAATTATGAGCAAAATTCAAAGCCACCATAAATTAAATGTGCTTTTCTCCTGCTTTGGTGTACAAGACTTTCCATTAAGCTAGCCTCATATAATATACCTTGGATGTGTTCAAGAAAGCCCTGTAAATTATAGTAAGTATTTAAAATGGTAAGTAGACATTGAAAAAGGCCACATTAGGATTAATGAATGAAAGGGTTGATACTGAAAATGCACTTGTAAATAAATAACATGAAAAGTAAAGATGACACACTGTTAGGTTAGAGTTACAAGTGGGAGTATGATGATAAATCACATGGCAGTTTGTCAGAGCATTGCGTGTGGGGGCACATACTCCTCGGGCCCTCTCTTCCCTTCCTCTAGAGAAAGACCTCTCCCTTGCCATGCCCCTGGCTGCACGTCCAGGAGGCTGATCAAACATGTCTGGTTTCACTGCTGCCTTTTTCTGTCCTGGAAGCACACTTGGCTGGCCAGGAGCGATGTATACCTCTCATAATTTTCTGGCTGGAGGGAGGCAGTGCTCCTCACCAGGTATGGCTACTTGGCCTTAGAATTTACCTTGTATGCCTTCTTTGCCAGAGTTGCCACTGAACTCAGGTATGTTTCATGGACCAGGCACTTGGGTGGATGGTCTCACACCTGCTTTCATTGGCAGTGAGTTGGGTGATGAGAAGAAAATGGGAAAGCTGAGGGGTTCCCTCCAAGGAAGGATTTTTCCATGTTTTCACTGCTCCATTGTACAGTCCATATTTACTGACTACAGGTACTAACATAGAGCATCTCATTTTGTATCCCTTTTTGTGGCTCTTAGATCAGAAAAAATAAATGTGTCAATGCATGCGGATCACTTGGACTGTGGAAAACATCTGCTTAATTATGTTAGGGTTTTCAAGTCTGAGAGAGCATGTATAAGGTCAATAAGCCTTATGTAGCTGGGATCAGAAGTCCACATTAAGATTACCTCTGCTTTGAAATGGTAATGATGTGACTGTATGCAGTCAGATTCTGGCTCCTGGTGACATGGGATGAATCCAAAATGTGATGACTGTAATAGAGCTGCTTGGGTTTCAGAGCAGGAGAAGATGGGATCGAAATGTGGCATGTGCACTACATGAAGTGATGGGTGGGTACATTTTTACAACCTGATTTTACTTCCCTCCATGGTATTCAATTTTATCCACATCGGTCCATTGAGAAAACAAGGTTCTGCTCTCAGTGAAGTGTTTATGGGCCCGTACAGCCATAGGAATACCTTTTATGTGCCCATGGCACTTTGAATATCTTTGAATGGGAAGGAATCTTTGTGGGCAAGAATAAATCCACATACTTTTTGGTCTGCCATGCGAGGAAGGGCAGAGCGGCAGTCAGTGCTACCTAAATCTTTGCCAGACCCCAGGGAAGGATTTAAGTTCAGGTTTCCTATTTGAGTAAGCACTAGGAACAAATGGTAACATAAAGGTTAGTAGAAGATTATAAATAGGATAATAAATGGAGAAGGAAGGATTATACTACCACATTAGAAATCATTTGAAGGGAAGGTAGAAACTCTCATGCTTTGCAATAATTTCTGAGTGCCCAGATTGATGGTAATCTATCTGTGTTATTTATTATAAAGATATATGTTTTGATATAATTTTAAAAAACAGCTTGTTAAATTATTGGAGCTACAAATATAGTAAAGCACCAAAATTCTAATAGGCTGAAGTAGGATGTTAATGGTGTAGAAATAAATATTTGCTGTGGCGATGTGTCTGAGCATACCCAATCAGCTGAAGGAGGAGGAGAATATGTTTCTCATGCAGCCAGTATTAGCTTTTTAATTTGGCTTATATTTTTGAATACTCCTGATTAATTGTTTGATATCTGTCAGATGAAATCAGATAACTGATAAAGATGGAGAAGCCACAGCCCAACCATGGATAGGTTGCATGCAGATAGAGTTAAACTTAGCCTATCCACTTTGGATTCTTCATCCAGCTTGGTGCAGTGCATAAAACTGAGAAGTCTAATAGTGTATAGTAAAAGAGCTGAGTTGGTAGGAAGTAACGATCTTTGCTCTTTATTGGTCTCAATAACCAGAGTCTGCAAGTTCCTTGCAGACTTCAGTTTTGTACAGAATCACACGGTGGCTTCCAACCAATGTATGCAGGAGCAAACCCACCAACATATGCCCAAGGTGAGCAACACCCTTTGGGGTGCATTGGCCTGACTGGAGTCCCTTCTCACATGAAGGGGGGAAAGTGTTGAAGTTGTGTTACTGACAGTAGAGGAAGATGTGGGCAACAGATGCTCATGACTTAATATACAAGTCATAATGTCACTTCCTGAAAGCAGTGGGAACAGTAGCTAAAGAGGATGGCAAGCAAGGGCAGAAAAGGGAAGAGCTACAACTGCATTGGAGAGGGCACTGAGGATTTTAAAAAGGCTCGGCAGAGGAGAAAGGCATTCAAGTACTGGGTTGGGTTCATGATGTAGAATTCTGCATCATCTGTCCCCACAGTGTTCTTGGCAGGTGTCACTTCTCACAGCAGGTATGCTGGTAGCACTCCAGCAGTTCTCTGAGTCACTGGGCGACCTCTGTGAAGTTGAGCTCAGCCTTGTATCTGTGCTGTTAAAAGGTTTCCTTTTGCTTAAGAGCTTATTTGTTGCTTTTTTAAGCCGTTTCTCCCACTCTTGAGATTTTAGACTACGAGCTTTGTTTAGCAATCAGGATATTACTAGCATCATCCTAATTTTAGTATTGTTCATGCACTGCAAAGCAACTTGCTACTGAAGAAAAAAACACACACACACACGTTTGAGCAATATTGGTACAATATGTCAGATGTAGCAATATTCTCTGTGATTATCACTCCATACAATTTTCAAAGCAATGATGAATTGTGACAGATCCTCCTCTGAAGCATGGTTTATGAAATCAGTGGAAGTATATCAGCTTACAACAGCTGAGGATCTTCCAGTGTTCTGCTGACACCTTTTCATGACAGAAGGGCCACTGAGATGAACTGAGAGGTAACCTCTCTAGGTGCTCTATGCCCTGTGTGAGAAACCCTGGGAGTGTTTCAGGCTCTCCTGGATAAAATGATGTAGCCACTGAGTCTTGAAAACGAGTACATATCTGGAAAGTCTGGCATAAATATAGGAAATACTTCCCCCCTTTTTTACCAAGGGTGAGGGAGTCCTGGGACAGCTACAGAATTTCTGAACTGGAACATGAAGAAACTTTCAGTAATGATGGCCGTGGGAAGCAAAATGTCATAGAATCATGGAATGGCTTAGCTTGGAAGAGACCTGGTAGATCATTCAACTTCACACAAACAATTTACCAAGAAGGGCTACTCCAGTATAGTCTCAGACATTTTGTCACAGATAATTATAATGGCAGTGCAATTGTAGTAACATGGGACCCATTACAGCGCCACGGGTGCTGCTTAAGCTTTAGAGGGAGAGATCACCATTTTCTGTGTGTGAATAGCGGTGTGTGGGGATTAGCAAAGTGTGAATTAGCGCAGTTCTGCTGACTGGCTAAAAAGATGCATATCCCTTTTTCTTGACATTTAGAGGCGAAGAGGAGTTAATTCAGAAAAGACCAAGTTTCTGACACTTTTAATAATAAAGTAACACTTCAGAATGATAGTGTGAGATGAACGATTTGTAATGACCAGTGTAACAATGTGAGAGAGGCATGTCATGAGCTTCCCTCTCTGTTAATATGTCTGAGACTGTTCAGCAGTTACCATCCTTTAGGAGCTTTCCTAGGCATTTCTTGTTATTTATATGTGTCTTTTTCCAAATCTGCCAAAAATGCTGTTAAAAAAGACCACACAGAGAAGTGATCTACCTTACACAAATGTCTGGTGGGAAATAGTCATGTAAATTTTGATTTACTGAATGCACAAAAGAGGGAGGCCACCACCTAAGAAATGGATGACAGCACCTGAAAGTGGTTCCAGCATTTTAAAAGCAATTATGGGGGGGTAGATTTATGCATGAAACCTGCTCTGTACATTAACTAAATTTGTAGGCTTAATCACTGGAAGGAGAAAACCAGCTATGAAAGACCCAAAGTAACAGGTCATTGTAGATATTCCCTTGAGGACGTAATTTGTGTCAGTGTACATAGGCAGGACTGTGCATATGCGTCACAAAAGTGACAAAGGAAAAAAAGTAAGCAAACATCCTAAAAAAGCAAATATGGGAGAATGCTGGAATATATGGCTTCCTGAATAAAGAAAATCAAGCTGTGACTATGTGAAGATTTCTTAGCATGGGAATGGCGAAGGAGTAACGCATTCTTCACTCCAATGGAAATTAATGGAGCATGCATTCCTCATTCTCAGTCTATTTGAGGCTGCAACGGGGGATATCACATCTGGCAAAACTACTTTGAGTCATGTTATACCACTTATAACATCATCTGGACCTTAGGAAACAGTTTTCTGAAAATAAGGAATGCTGTACAGTACCTGACATTAGCCTTGTTGAAAGGTACTGATAAGTTGCAGAGGCCTAAGAAATTAAGGGCCACATTTACATGGAATTTTCCTGCACTTTATTACAGTCAATTCCCTGTTTTTGTAATTTTAACAGCCCTTTTCCCTTCAGTGCCTTCCCCAGAGCAAGCAGGGGGTGCCTGTTTGTGAAAGAGAAACACATCCATCAGAAAGGAGAGCATTTGGGACAGCCACAGCAAAACTGCGTGCCCAGAAACTTTACAAAATCAGATATAAATTGAGAGCATTCATTATTAATAGAAATACTATTTTCAAACTATGTCGCGCTTTCATCTCCAAGGATTTCACATGCTACAGTCCTGATACTGTGTTTGTAGTCCTAATTCCCACAGTTAGCTTTATCAGATCTGATGGAATTAGTGGTGTGAGGAGGATGCACACTTTGTAAAGCTGTGCAGAACTTGGCCACAGACACAGACAGATTTTTAAAAGCTTAACTCCTTCTGGAATGGAGAGGAGTGTCCTCTAGTTTTTCTATATATTCTACCATACAGCGCTGCCTTATTGGAAGGGAGTGCGTTTGCAGCAAATGGATGGTGATGTTTTCCAAAACAAAAGGATACCAGCAGTGGTCTCAGAGCAGATGAGGGCCCTGCTTTGTTAGGACCCAGAAGTGAAACTTGCATGCAGCATGTGTAGGGGTTACATTCTCCTCCTCTTTCCTGTTCCTCAGCAAGTGTGAAATGGCAGCATTCTGACATCCAGCAGCATCTGAATCAATACGGACAAAGCCAGTAGTCCAGGAAGCACTCAGATCTGGCTGGTGTTCATAAGCCAAGCTGATAGGAGGCTGAAAATGGGAAAGGGAGGAGGAAAGTCTTCACAACCACAGTTGCAGATCTGGGCACCATTATGCATGGAGGCCTTTCAAACCAATGCCTGTATGCAAACACATTCTCTTGGGATCTTTCATCATCTGGAATCAGTTAGCTTAAGAATCCCAGGGAAGTGATCATAGACTAATGCAAAAACAGTGGTGTTAATATATCTGTATGTGTGTGTGTGTGTGTAGGGATAAAAGGATTTCCAATTGCTCTGTTCAGTGGTCAAGACATTAGTGGCTGCTATAGAAGGTTATATAGAGTGGCATGAGGTTTACTATCCAAAGTAAACCTATGCCCTTGTTTAAAATGTAAGGAGAAGCTCATTTCTGTATTAGGATTATGATGTGCAGATTTTATTTTTTGATGTTTAGCTGCTTCCAACACTGGTTATAAAAAGTCCCCAGTGTCCCATCCTGCACCCATGATTATAAAAATATTTAAAGTCACAGAATGGATATATGGCTGGGCAGACACATATTTTGATTTATGTTATACTATGGGTTAGGCACACATTTGAAGGCAAGGTTTTTGGCTGACAACAGCATCACAATAGCAGTCTTCTAGCCATATATTATAGTGATGACCCCTGAAAATTATCAAGGTTTAACACAAGGCTATAATATAGGGTTTCTGAAAACTCTACATAAACAATAGACAACATAAAAAGTCATATTACTATTTATGTGCCATCAAATCACATTAGGAGGGATTTGACCACATAAATAGTAAAATGACTTTTTAGGAATATGGAAATTAAAGAAAAATGTTTCAAATAGAAACCATAATTTATAAAAAAAAAAGATATTACAAATATCCAACCATGTTATGTAAGTAGAAGAGTAGGAGAGGCAAAAAAAAAAGGAAGACTTCTTGGAACCTTTTCCATATACTTTTGTACAAGGTTTTTTTTTTTTTCATGTGTGTGTTTTTTTTTTTTTTTTTTTTAAACACACCCAATCAAGGATGCATCCTGTCATGTTGTATCATTATTACCTATATTTACTGTATTATATTGTGTGCTACGTGGGAGTTGATTGATATCTGTGTTGTCAGCTGTTTGCCAGCTGTTTGCTCCTGGGATGAGAGGGGTGAATTTTAGCTTCTCAGAATCATCAAAATAAACAGCATCATTTCTCTTTGTTCTTTCTTTGCTGTGTGAAAATGTTTTGAGAATAGGGAAAGTTCTCAATCCCAGAATCTCACCCCCAGTATTTTCTTGAATCAGCTGTGGATGCATATCAATATTTATTTGCTTCTCGTTATTTGGTGATGCCAATGAAAGCTGTAGATTAAGTGATGATAATAATTGTGGCAATTATGGAATATTTGGAGCGTAATGAGTGCTTTAATGATAAGTGTGAAAGCAAGGAGCCACTCCAAAGAAAAGTTAATTACCCGAAGGACCTAGTTGGAGTTGATGGTTTTTTGCCCTTGATCTCTGTGTGAACTGGGCTGTACATGAGCAGGAGGTCTACAGCTTGTCCAAGTGGTAGCAGTGCACCAAGCCACACACTTAGAAGAAAAATGAAATCACTACCAGTTCTGGCAATTCCAGCTCTATGTTTTGGGTGGTGAGGGTGAGTAAGGGGTTGTAGTCTGTCTGGTGCACTGGATGATGGATTTTCTCTCCTGTGATACTTGCTCAGAAAAGGCCTCACACACTGCCTATTATGAAACATGTGAGCAGTGCTACCCACTAAAAGTGAATTTATCTCGTGGGATGTGAATGGAACTATTCATTTGCTTAATGTTTATGATGTGCCTAAGTGGTTTTCTGGAGAGATGGTCAATATTTTTACCCTGTTTTTAAGAAAAAAGTGGGTTTTATTCTGAGATGGCAATAAACAGTAAATTCTTGGAAGATTAAAGCATCAAGGAGACTTCACATGTCACAATAGTGAATGTACAGTTCCCTTTGAAGTCAACAGAACATGTGTGTGTGCCGAAGGACAGAGATATAGGGCAGCAGAATTTCATGATATTGTGCCTTAGGAGCCATACGCAACAGGGATTAACCAGAATCATTACATGAGCTTTTAAAGCAAAAGTTGCCTGGAAAACCTGAAGGGAGCTGAGAGTCTATGCATGAGGAACAAGAGGCAATCTAGAGGTGGGAGTCAGTTCCAAAACCAGGGAGATGAGGCTTAAAGGAGAGCTATGCAGAGACTGAGTGAGAGTTTGCCGAGGGCAGGTGAGCAGACAGACCAGGAGCACAGCATCCCAGAGCATACCTCTGGGAAATCTGTTGAATCAAGAAGATTGTGATTATTTTACACCTTGTATTATTTGTGTTTGCTCAAGCAAGAAAACTATATAGCTATTTACTTGCTTGCCAAAAGAAAACAATTAGCCAGCATTCTTAGAGATGTTCTTAAATGAGAACATTATTTTTGTTTTGCAAAACATTGCTTTTATTTATCGACCTCATTTGGGAGACATGCAAGTGCTAGATTTCTCTTTGGATTGGAGCTCTTTGTGTTTTTTTCTCCCCACGTGATCTACCTCTGGAAAAGAGCATTGAGCAAGAAGTGCTTGGTGCTCACCCACAAAGCCTGGCATCACTATGATAGTGTGATGGATAGGGATAAAGGCTCTAATTGTGTACCCTTTGGTAACAATTTCAAATAGTAATCGCTTATTTACACTCTTATTTACACATTGTGCTTATTTCATCATTTTCTACCAAGCTCTTAAAAATTCTGCCTTGCCCTTGCTGGTCTCTCTGTGTGGAATGGAATAAGCAGCAATATCTGGGTTTGGAGGATGAGTGTGCAGGAAGGGGAAGGAGGAGAGATGACAGCCTCTAGCCAGCACACTTCTGCAACGCGGCTGCTAGCTCACCACATCACACTCTTTTTTTCCTGCTAATTACAGGAAAAGTGATTTATTAATATTTGTGCAATGGTAACTTCTCAGCTCACCCACAGCCTTTTCTAATCTAGCCAATTATTTTCAGTATTACTTTTAAGCACTGACTTTAATTAATGGGGTGCAGAAGTTTAAAGCATATGGGGCTGCTTTTCTTAAGTCTGGGAACAAGAAGAGTTTAAAAATCCTGTGGATAAGCTTCCCAATGCTGCACTTAAACTCTGTTTCTAGAAATACTACATACAAGTTGTCACATTTTCTTCAGCTTGACATAAAATTCTGTGACGTGTCACATCAAATAGCAACAATCATGAAATTTTTAGGGATGTGTCACTTTTGAGATACATACTTTTTCGCTTTGATCCATCGTGACTCAATTGGAAGATAAAATAATCACTTCAATTTCTTTCTACTTTTTTATATATATAAAAACATATAATAAAAAATATATAATTTTAAAAATTTCAAAGTATTTGTTCTGAATCCACCCTTTAAACAGGAATTGTGATGATATTTTTCTCCTGCTGGAAAGGCATCATTGTCTATGGAATGCTCATGTTGGGACAGCACCTGGAGAGCAATCATGGCCTCAGGAAATCAGAATGGTGATGGCTATCAGTGCTCTGTGGAGCTGTGCAGCCTGAATAAAACCTCAGCTATCTTTCAGTGACCTGAGAGTTGCCCTCTCAGCAAACTGCTCCTCCCATTAGCTACAGGTGATGTGAGAAGCGTGCTGTCTTTGCTCACATCTAGCACTCCGTAGCCCCACCTTTCCCTCCCTTTCTCCCTCTCTCCCTCCTGGACTAGGCAAAGTGAGCACACTGTGAAGCAAACTTTTGCACCAGCGTGGCACTCCCCTCACCACCCCACTCCCCACTGCCAGATCTCTTGCAGGGCTGCACATCTGCCAAGGACTGGAGTATAGCTGCAGGAGTGGTGAGCACAGCCCTCCATTCCTGTCTGCAGGCCGATCCATCAGAGGGATGGCTACTGCTGAGAGGAATTCCTCCCGGGCAGGATGAACCTCCTGTGACTCCCCTCCTCACCATCTCTCAGCCTTCATCTGAACTCTTGCTCACCCCCTGACCCCTGCTTCAACTCCTGCATGCATCAAAATGTCAACAGGGGACAAGAGTTCTCTTCATCATGATGGCTTTGCTCCCAGCCCTCCATAGCCCATCTCACCCCACACCAATGATTGTCCTGATTGTCCTGATTGGATGCCTCTTTGCTGGGAGGTACACAGCTGACCCCAGCCCTGCAACATCACTTCCTCCTCCAACCCATCCAAAAGGATCATATGCTGAGTCTTGGGAAATTCAAGGCACACTGAAGGATGCAGTCCCCTATCAGACAATTCAGTGTGTCAGTGTCCTCATGGCCTGATGCATGGGGTCTCTCCCATGGAGGTCCTGTGGCTACTCTTTGCCCATGCCTGGTGGTAAAAGCAAATGTAAGGTTGGATATTAGGAAAATTTTCTTCTCAGAAAGAGTGTTCAAGCATTGGAACAGACTGCCCTGGAGGTGTCCAAGAAACATGCAGATGTAGCACTGTGGGACGTGGTTTAATGAGCATGATGGGGTTGGGACTAAAAGGTTGGATTAGATGATCTTAGAGGTCTTTTCCAACCTTAATGATTTTATGATTCTATGATTCAATCTTCAGGGTAGCTCTGGGAGATGGTTTGATGTTCCTTGCCATGATGTAGGAGTGAGCAGCGGCCTCTGTGTGGTGCCTCTGGAAGTAATTGCCAAGCTGGTGAAACATGCTGCCATCCCTGGGGCACATTAAGAAGGCAGCAGAGGATGCTGATTCCTGTTCTCAAGTTCTCTGGTCTGACTATATAGTGCTGGGGACAAAGTTAAGGATATAAAAGCCCAAGGGCAGTAGCTGAACCTTTGTGTTCTACTTTTTTTAATTCCTTTTTTCTATATATTTTCTTTTTCCAAGGAAAATTTCAATGTGCTAGTCTGCCAGGTCCTCAGGGACTTACACGCTCCTGCAATTTATTACACTGTCTCTAGGCAGAGCTACCACTACCCAATCACAGAATTACTTAAGGAGTTACTTAGGTCCAGGTGGCTGTTTGAGAACTTATATCAAGTACTTACATCACCTTCTTTTTCTTTTAGTTAGATGTAGGCCCCTTCCTTTGTCTCGTTTTGCCTTTTATCAGAGCATAATTTAACCACTGGTCACTGAAGGCAAAAAGAAACATAAATAATCTTCTGAATATACCTGAAAACTGCTGGGAAGAGGCAAGAAACAGTGCTTTCTTCTGAAAAACAGTGCTCCAGAGTGACTCTTGTAACTTCTGCTGTCCAGATTTGGATGAAGGGGTTCCTAAGAAGCAGCAGATAACACGAGAAGAAGCAGCAGAAAGGTCAAGGCAAAGAGAAAAAGTATTTGCTCAGAGAAGAAGAGAGAAAATTTGGGCTTTAGTTCTTTGGATAGATAGTTCTTCACTTCTTTTAGGTACATAATGTAGTGAAATGGATGTTTTAGTACTTTGGGTGTTTTTTTAAAGGTGAAGTGAGGAAAATCTCCCTTATTTCAGTACGCTGGAACTCTGTCTTGTAGGGATCGCATTCTGGGGGACAGGTGGTAGAGGTGCTTCTTTCCATCTTGTGTCATCCCCTATAGAAATCAACTAGCATTTACCTTGGAACACTTTAATGCAAATCAAAACTGGTGATGGCTGCCATGAAAAGACTGCAGCAGTTTAGGAGCTGATTGACAAGCAGCTTAGACATCTGGACCCTGGGAGAATGGAAGGCAGTGGAAGCTGCCGATTTCAGCTTGTCCCATGCTAAAGCTGATCCATCTCATCCTAGGCCTGCAGATTTGAAAAATGCTATGTTAATCAATAAACTCTGGTAATAGGTGTTTTATGATTTCAACTGAATAGTAACTGGGAGGTTTTAAATGTTTGAAAACTTTTCCTTGCTTACACTCTCCGTGAGTAGATTGGATGTCTTATATCAGTTTTGCATTTTTTCCCCATCATTTAGTGGAATTAAAGCAATGAGCTTGTCAGGTTTTTGTAAGTCACACAATTATGCTACTGTTTTTTTCCAAGGAAGCTGTAAGCATTGTATAAACTTGACAGCTAAGACTGTGTGGTGCTGTAGGCCAGTAACCATTAAACTCAGTAAACCTAGGTTCAGCTTTTGGAAATAGGAAGCTCACAATAGTACAAGATTTTCTTTTCTTTTTTTTTTCTCCTTTTATTCTTTTATTTTTTTTAAATTTTTTTTCTAGAAAACAAACATGTACATCACCAAATGTATAATTTAGCAAAATCTGGTCTTAGTTCCTCTGAAGGTAGAAGACATTAGCAGGAGTATCTGGGATAGAGTGGAACACAACATCTACAAAATGCTACTTTTCAACAAGTATTGAAATAAAGTACCAAATTCCAGAGGTATCTGAGCCCTTTCTGCTTAGTGGCTTATGTCCAACAGTACTTCCTTCTGTAACTCATGAGCCAGCCTGAGGAGAGCATAACCTTGGAACACTAAGTGTCCTCTTATTGGCATAAACATAGACCGGTACATTAGGATTCATCTCCAGATGTACTGTAGCCAGTTCTCAAAAAACCTGCTGTGAAAGCTATTTTCCCTTTAGTCCATTTAGTAGTAAGAGTCAAGAGATGGCTCCTGGTGGTCCTGACCCACATCAGCAGGATCAGTTGCATTTCTGATATGGGCATTTGCACGCATACCTTCCTATGCCAGAGCTTAAGCACTTCATCAGTGTGGCAGTGTGATGTGAAATACCTGCAGGAAGATGGGTGTGGATCTCAGGGCTGGCTGAAGTGATGTGGGACTGGTTGCCATCCTTGTATGTATAGGTTGGTGTCCCAGAAGCACATGCATAATATACCAGAGGTGTTTGTCACTCCAGTGTTCTGGAAGAGAGGGCTCCTAAAATAGCTTAAAATAATCCTTTGGAGACAGATCTTGAAAAAAATATTAATATTTACGTTGACTGAAATAGCAGGAGCCCACTTCTGTTTTTGGGGCCTCACGGCAAAATTGGATTGAAACAGCAAATAATATTGTGCATAAAAATGATTTTTGTAGAGTAATGTGTGAAATGATAAGAGGCAAGCTATGGTACATCGATCACACTAGTGAAATAACATTGGATGGGTTCATGAAATTGACCTTTCTTCTTCCCATTTTTCCTCAAAATATCTGTTGGTTTGTTGTTTTTTTTTTCCATGTGTAAACTCTGCACCTTCATTACGATCTCCTATCACCAGTGTCTCCTTATTATTAGTTAAAGAGCAAACTGAGTGATACTGCCTTTTCCCTTCTTCAGCTACTATCAAAACAGTGCAACAACCCCAGTCACAAACTCAAGAGTCTTTTGACAGCAGCAATTAAGCAACTTAATTAATGAGTGAATAAAAATGATAATATTTACTGAATGGGAGCATCCTGTTTTGCATTTTTATTCAAACTGTGCACCTGAAGAATACCACTGAGTATACTACCTCCTCCCCTTCTGCTTGCCTGCTCTGTTCTTTCATTCTATTTTTTTCCCCCGCACTGTTTTGACTTCTCAAACACCCGAAAGCTATTGCATGTGTAGGCATGGGCATGTGCTGAAACATCGGAAGTCCCTTCCAGCCCACTGAGGGGAACACGATGCTGTCTTTGCTCTGATTCTGACTAACCCTTAAAACGTGGCTCATATTTAAGGAACAATTTCCACGGTACATTTGTAAGCCTGAACTTTACATCAGAGTAGGTGATTAATTACTGATAAAGGGCTAATAAAACATTAATGCATTTCGTAATTAACAAACCTTGGGATGACAATTCTCTCTGCCCACTTTCTCCACATGGCTCACATGCATGTGTTTACAGACTTCCATTCCCTCATATTCCTTATTTGCCTGTTAATCTGTGCAAACTCCATACGTAACATGTGTGTATATATATATATATTTTAGTCTGCATGCATTTTCTCAATGAAATATATAACCCATCTCAAGTGTGAGTAAAGCCCCATACATAATTATTTTGGAATGACAGACAGTGAATTCCTTAGCTATTATTTTTGACGACCCTGTCATGAATGCCAGGCACATATTGTGGTAAGAGCCTGAGAAACTTGGGAAAACCCACCTGGGGAGCAAACTCCTTTTTTCTTTATGGAAAGGTTCCCCAAGTGACAGGCCTGCAATCCTGGGTGAGCTTAATTAAAGTCAATAGAGAAAACTAAAGCATTCAAAATTGCTGCCTTTTGGGCTCCCCCACTCTTCTTTTTCTTCATTTGCTGATACTTTTAAGGGGAAAGTGCATTTTAAATTCCTTATTTGGGGCTTGGGGCTCAGTTCATCACATTCCCCTTCTGTTCTGTATCCCACATTAAATCTCTCTGGCACTTCAAAGTGTTGTTTCCCATGATTTATGGCTAACTAATGCAGGTACACTGGGCCTCCTGTGAGGTGCTGAATGCCCTCTTTGACATCAGTATTAATGAATGAAGTTTTGGCTTACAAAACCAGGTAAGACATGTAACCTAAGCTTATGGTTAGGGAAACTGAGGCTCTTGAGAGGACTGAAATGAAGGTAAAAGATGAACATAAACTTGCCTGGCTCCCAGAGTTCTACCATACTTATTAATACTTGTAGGATGTGGTTTGCTTAGACAGTGCGTCTCCCTACTTGTTTTTCTCTAATACATAATGAACCCAGGCCTTGCATCCTCATTTCTACCCTATTCTTTTTTCTCTCCTGCCACAGTTTCCTACCACGAGTTGGGGACATGCAGAAGCAATAGAGCTGGGTGCATACGATGATGCATCAAAATGCCTTTGTGTAGCAGGATCTTGACCATCTGCTGCACCTGCCATTTCAGTCCCTTGTCTGGTTTGAATCACACGGTTCCAAATGTCTCAATCACCACCAGGCCTGAAGCTTGGATTAGTTCTTGATCTTGTAATGCTTGCTGTTGAAATTAATGTCTAAATGCTTACTAGTTTTGGTGAGAGAAGGGCTCATGAACTGATAGCTACCATCACCTTCATTATGGACCCCGTCTTTCCCGGCAGAGCTCATTGGAATGGTGTCAGTAACTGCAGTGGGACTGGGACTGAGGCATCTGTGACAAACTACCATTGGGGTTAGCTTCTGGAATAAAATCTTCATTTACCATCCTTGGATAATGAGGTGGCCGCATGATTTGAGTGAAGGCATTTTTATTAGTGACTAACCCTAGATATACTAATTGAGGTTTGTGGATTAGAAAAGCACTTTAAACATTTCAAGTGATCAAAAGCTCTGATGGTAAGGGTGGGTGTCAGAAACTCCCTGATTCTAACTGTTGGTCCTACAGCATTTACATTATTCACGATGTGCTAATCTAGGCTGCTTGTACATTTATTGGAGAGGGAGCTGTACAGGAGGATGGTAGTAATTACATATTCTCTCCTCCACAGCACTCAGATACATAAGAAATGGGCTACATCCAGAGCAGAGAGAAGTTTAGTTACAGATGTACACTTCTGTAGGGTTAAAACTAGGGCTGCCAGTCCTGGATCTGGAAGGGGCTGCAGTGGGGAACTGCACTCCTATTCACGATGATATGGGCTTCCTGAGATCTCAGTTCTACAGACAACCCTTCCACCTCTATTTTGGGCTTTTAAACCCACTAGATCTGGTCCCAACACATTTCTGTCTCAGAGGCAAACTGAGTGCTTCCTCCCTTCTCTGCTCCTCCTTACCATACTCCCTTGGCAAGCAGCTCAGCACTCTGCTTCCCTCCTGGAGGAAGGATATAAACGCTGAAAAGGTTAAGTGTGCTGCCTTATGAGTTGGGCTGTTGTGAAATTTACACTCATTAGCTTTTCTGGGTGGCCATCAGGAATTTAATTAATATCCTTGACATGGGCTGTTGTAAGTGATATCATGGCTTCCAGATGCCCATGACTGAGAGACAAAGATTGCACTTGTGAAGACTGACAGCTTTCAGGAGTACGCAGAGGCTTTGTACTCTGTCTCGCAAGAAGAAAGACAGCTCTGGTTGCCACCTTCTTCCTGTGGGAAAAAAAGGAAGAAAAAAAAGCGGCAGCCTTTTTGCAGGTAGCCTCTCTCATGACAGTAACATCACGTCTGTTTCTGCCCTTGTCAACACATCTCACTGTCCACAATCACTCATCATCTCTAGACAGACAGCACTGGAGGAGATCATCAATTGCCAATGCAATTCAGCAGATACACTTCATAAATTTTAATTACATTCCCACTGAAAATGAATGGTCAGAAAATATAAAACATCTGCCATCCAGATCATTTACATTTTTTGTACAATAAATCATCAGCAACATCCAAAACAATGGATTAAATCATGTGGAGTGTGATAGGTCAAGAAAGAAGGAAAGGCACCCATTGTGTGATTGCTGTTTGGACCAAAGCCATTACACGGTGTACAGTATCAAGGAAAATAAAAACATTAAAAAATAGTAGCCGTTTGGACTTGTCCTCATAAATAAAAGATCCCCGGTCTCAGATAGACCCTGTTAATGGATCTATTACTGCGCCTAAGAAAAAATGAGGGCTTGTTTAAGTAAAAGAATATTTAGTTAATTAAGATGGAGGAAAACGAACATTTATCAATTGAGTGGCTGGGCTATTTAGCTTGTAAATAGAATAAAGAAGTGATGTCAGTGGAATATAATCTGTTAATCGAGTTTGACTAGCATCATGACTGTTAAAATACCACAAACCACTTTTTCTTTAGTAGAGTGGCATGAAATCCTAGTGTGAGATCACCAAATTTTATTCAGTCTATTTTATACAGTAAGCATCAGACTATGTGCTTGGCAAGCCAGGCACAAGATCCAAAAGTGGAACCTTTAGCATTTATTTCAGCAGGGAAACCATCCATGCTGGGAAGGGTGCAGTGATACTTGGTGAGCTCAACCCCAGGTTGTAAGGAATCTGCATTCAGCTCCCCTTTTCCTTTTAGCTCCTGAACTGTTGAAGAAGCAGCAAGATTGTGTTTCTTTCCACAAGAGTATGAGGGAATGAGGTAACACAGAGCCATAAATGTTTTCCTCAACTCTGATGAAATTTGCATTCCTCATACTCTTGAAAGCATTGTAAGATCTTAGCTCCGAGTTGTTGCTGCTTTCTGTTTTTCAATATTATGTGTAAGATCTTTTCTCGAGCAGTGCTACCATCTATATCTCACCTTGTGCTGCATTTTCCCTCAAGCAATGCTCTCTTCACCAATCCTTCTTGCTTCTTGTTCTGTTACTAAACCTGAGACTTTGTCCTCTCTGCCTTGAGCCATTCTCAGTTTCTAAAATCTGAAAGTGATTTTGGCTTAAGGCTTGTTTGTTTGTTTGTTTGTCTTCTAAATAGTAACGATACAAAGGCATGAACAGCCACACAAAAAGCAAACTGCAAACACACTCAATCACAAGTTGGTGGATGTGGCGTGTCCTCATCCCTAGAGCAGATGAGAGATTAGAGTGTTTGTTAACCTCAGTATCTTTCCTGTTGAATGAAACGGGTGGAAATCAGGTATACACCGAGCAAATGTTTATTTTGACTGGAAGCCCTGTCACTTTGTGTATTTATGTGAAATAGAGAGATGTATGCTTAGCCTGAGGAGGTATCTGCACTCTTCAAAAAAAGGCCATTGATGAATGGCTGTAAAAGCTATACTTTTATCTATTTTATGTTCTTCTAATGCTGCTAAATTGTTGTATATTAGGTTAAAAAATAGTTCATTCTGACGTTACATCTTGGGCATGTCTCGCAACGGTATGTGCAATATAAGCCTCTTTCATTTGACGATTTACTGCTGTTAAAGGGAAATAAAAATCCTCATAACGTATGAGAGAAAAATGTAGCTGAGAGATTTTTCAAGGTATTCTGCTTGAAATTTTAGTCTTGAACTAGGAATAACATCTTTTTCACTCAACGTATCTGCATATTTTAATTCAGTTTCACAAATATCAGAGGGAAAGAAGTAGCGATTTTTTTTTTTTCCTCATAGAGATGTTTTACTTCATACTAAACACCTTTACAACAACAGTAATTACTGAAAAATATCACAGAAGTGCTGTAGCACGTTATTATTATTAGTTACTATTTATATGGTGACACATATTGCTCTACAGACAAATAAAAACAACGTGGCTTTCCCTCTCTCACAGCTATGGTTTGTGGGGCTTTTTACTCAGATTTGGCCAGCTGGTTTGGATATAACAAGTCATTTTCCCAAAATCTATTCCTTTTACCCCAATCCCCACACTGAAGAGGGGTTATTTTTTAAAAACCACCAAGATTTTGCACAGCTGCATGTCTCATCTCCCCATTCCCACCACTCCGTCACTTCTCCTACCACCCAATCTCTGTTGTTATCTCAGTCCCATTATTGCCATTCTCATATCTGCTCCTTCAAGGTCTGGCAGTGAAAATGTCAAGCTATAGTGCAAAGTTTCCAGTATGTCTGCCCAGACTGGAAGCAAAAGGTACCAGCAGGGCGTTTTACACACTGTTTCCAGATTTGTGCCTCAGCGGTGCTCATAGGCAGATATGTGACAGCATATTGAACTAAATCCCTTTCTTACGGATTTACCCTCTGCTGATCATCTTGGCCAAAAATACTGATGGGAAGTATAGGCATGCTGTTGAGGGAATGCTACAAGTTGCTGAGTGCCAGTCTATCAGAGCTTACTTACATCTCAGATTTCAGGGGAGATAAAATGGGGCTTGTGTTCCCCTAAGTTTAACCAGCAACAAGGAAATAGCCTTAAGTTTGTCCAGCCCTAAAGGTGACTTCTAAACTTGTGTCTCAGTCTGTCTACAGCATCAAAAACCTACTGAAAAAAAATGATGAACTGTAGGGAGAAAATGCAAGAAGTATGTAGGTACCTCAAGTTCTACTTGGGAAGAATGTGCCTAAGTTTCTATCTGCTCAGGTAGGATACCTAGAACTTCCTGAGATGGCTTTTGTGGTGATGATGAGATTTGGATGAAAAGCATCCCTCTTGCTCCCCAGAACTATCTAAGTGTCCTGGAAAAGCATCAAGCCACTCTGGCCAGGCTTCTCTGAGGTAAAACTGAGCTGAAAGAAGCCCTGCCCTCCAGGAGCCTGCTGAATGCATAGAGCCCCACATAGGATGCTTGGCTCAGGGGCCAGGCTGCAGCCAGTCCCATAACGCAGGTGCTGGAGATGTGAAGAGCCAGTCCCAGCTGTTTTGCTGTACATTCCTGCTCCTATTGGTCTGTACAACTAATGCAGGCACAGTCACCATAGCTGCACAGCTCGTCCCAGAGCAGACTGTATGTGCACATACATATGGATCTATGTCGTGTGGACATGTGTGCGTGTGCACATGTGTGTACGTGTGTAATTCATCATTTTTGTGTGATACACCAAAAATAATGTATGAGCTCCCTCTGCTGCTTTATACAAAGAAATTAATCAAGAAAATTGCTTGCAAAGCTGAGAGTGTTTTATTCATATCTTGCTGATAAAGCTGTATGTGCAAGTAGTACTAAAAATAATAGCATATTATGCTTGCAAAGCACTGTCCAAACATTAAATAATTAAATAAACAAAAGATTCTGTGTTGGCTTCACTGCCTCATAATTCCAAATATATCTGTTGTTATTGAATGAAAGGTGGCAACATTTTGGGCAAGATACTTAAATTTCTCACTTCCAAAGAGCCATCAAAAAGTGACAACTCTATTGAGAGGTATATATATGTACAGTATTAAATACAACCAGGTCTTTTTTCTCTTCTTAGCAAGAATAAATCATTTTCAAATGTGTAACGGTGATATATTATTGAGTGTTAATAGTTTTTTGATGTTTTTTCCATTTTGTTAAACAAGCCGGATGTAGTTAAACAATGTGACATAAGATACTTCTTGAAGTTTATCTGAACTTGTATGACCCCTAGCAAGAAAAATCAGATAAATTTGGTGATGGAAAGAAAGCCTTGCTAAAGAATGTGCTTCTAAAAGCTTAAAGAAGCTCTAGAGTGCATTGTAATATTTTCTTCCTTTTATTCTCTTCATAATTCCTTTGCTTTTATAAATGGTTCAAGAGAGGAATCTGTAATACCTTATCATTTTCCTTACTGGTAAGTGTAATTTTGATAAATTGACTTGCAAACAAGTTATTTCCTGAAGGGACAAAATCAAAAGTGTAGGTCTATGAATATTTTCAGAGAAATGCTCCAATTAGAGATGGATGAAAAAGTTGCAGCCAATTTTTTCACCCTGAAAAATACAGATTTAGTTAAACGGGAAAAGTGATGTATTTCTATCAATTCACTGGATTGGTTTGAGTGACTTTTGAAAGATTTTTTTGACATTTTGAATTACAGAATAATAGTCTGAAGGTACCCCTGGAGTCCTCTGATCCCAATCCAAATTAAAGTGTCTCAGTGTTACTTAAATGGATGCTTTTCACCAAAAATGTATTACATTAAAAAAAAAAAAAAAAAAAAAAAGATCTGCAGAAAAAACTCTCAAAGTAGATGGATGTTTCAAGTCACAGCAGACAGAGTTTGACACAAAGCAATGCTTGCTTTTGCCTTTCATTTTGCAGAGAATTCAAAAAAAATATTTAACCAAAAAATAAACCAAAACAAAATTATTGTCAGAGCTGTCAAGGAACAATCAGGCATATGTGCAGGGCTACTTGAAGTCTTGACCTAAGCTGAGAGTGAGAGACAGTGAGAAACCAGTGAGACAGCGAGAGACGGCTGATGGCACCAAACACGTGGGCGGCACCAAACCCCCAGATGAGCTTGTTACATATCAATCCCTGTGTGAAACTGCGCAATCTGAAAAGGGGGATAGATTTCAGCAGTGTCAAGTTCTATTCAGAAAATCTTCATTATTTTGACTACTTTTGCACTTTGACTTACAAGACTGAGCATTCCCTTGCTTTTTGGGCTGTTGTCTGTTTATGTTTCTCACAAAGCATTTGTTTAACAATTATTCGCTGCTTTGTCCCTGTACGGGCCAAGTGGGACTGCTATGTTTTCCCACCATATTCTTTTGCCCCATATACACCAGCTGTCCCACAACAGACATATAACTGAAAGACAGCTCACTGCATCCTCTTCAAGTGTTTGGCTTTATCTGGCTTGTCATAATTTTTAAACATCTGTAACTTGTTTCTCTATACACATACCAAACAAGGACAACTGATACTAGATCAGACTAACCATCTAGCTATTTCTATTTTCTCCACCTCTGATGACTTGGTAAAAATAGGTGGCATTTGAGATTTATTTATATTTTTTTAAATTAAGTCTTGCTCCAGTAGGACTACCAGAAAACTATCCTGATTAAGAACTGAGCTGCGATTTTGAGATTTGTGAAGTAATATGTACAGTATAGTACAACAGAGTTCTCTTCTGTGCCTTGGTTGCTGCGTAATATTACTGTATCACACTGTACCATAACTATTAGGTAGCAGCATTGAAAATTGGTGCAGTCTTCATAAAAAATGTATTTGAGTAAACCCTCGTTGTTTGTCCATGTTTACCAGCCCTTTGTACCACGGCAATCTTTCTGTAGACATTTTTGATACTTTAGCCTCTACTCTGCTTCCATTACTGCACCAAATTTGGGTCTAATAAACACACTATTCAGTCTTGTAGCTATAATTATCCAATCTGCAGGCTTTGCACATATAGGAGCTGATGAATCAGATATCCTAACATAGGGCCTGATGTCTCTTCTGGCAACTTCACCACCTCAGTAGTTTGTGTTTTTCAGTTTTAAATTGGTAACATTAAATGTCTTTAATAGCTTATTACTGGAATCCTTTACATGACAGAGATGTGGTGAATACAAATAGAGTACCTGACAAATCAGAGGCTGTGATGGTTGGCAGATCCCATTGGCAATTTAGTAACGTGCTCAGGATCACAGATATTAGAGTTGGAAAACATGCATTAGGTGAAATCCTGGCTTCATTGAAGTTAATGGAAGAACTTCTGTTGATTGCAAGGGGTCCAGATGCATTAACACTGTTGTATTTTTCTACCATCCAATATTGATCATTGCAGTCCAGTCTGTGTGCAGTTTTATAGGGAGCTCCTTGAATCTAGGCAATGAGGGTTGGTAGGAGAGTATGTAACTATGAGCTTTATTGATTGCTGTATTCATTTAACACTGGTGAAACTCCCATGGCCCTGCTTCTGTGTTTATTCAGAATTTACATAGAAGTTTCTTCCTGTTTTGTAATCCTGGCCAGGAATCCAGAGGAATGTGCTTAGGACATTAGAAAGCACAGACTAAATTGGATCAAGGATCTCATAAGATCCAGAATGACTTCCGCTGATCTTCTAATACACTTCCAGCAAGCAAAGTAGGCTTATTTAAGGTTGTGTGTGGGATCAATAGGCTCCTTCTAAAACCCTGAATTGGAATGTTTTCCATTGTCCTCAGAAATACAAATTAACCTCTAAAGGAGCAACAGAGTATTCCTCCTGAAATAAGGAAGCAATGATTGACGGAGACTGTCCTGCTGAACGGAAACCGGAGACCAGTCTACGGTCACAAGCCCTTGAGGAAAGCTACCAACAACTGCAAAATCTTCCCTTGCACGTTACCTGTGCACTAGTGCTTTCTGCTCATAATAAGGATATAAGAATGTGTATAATTTCAAGTCCCTCCACTGGTTTTCAGACAGTAACTGAAAACAAAAAAAAAACCAAAAAACCAAAAACCCAAGGTGATAATTGTGGTCTCAATTTTGAAAGGTCTCAATAGAGACCTTTCAAAGCCAAGTGTAAATGAATGCTGTGAATTACACACTTTTCCCCCATGTGTCTCACAGACCTGAACTCCGAGGATCAATCAGTTGCACAAAGAAGTCATGACCCTGCTCTCATTGCTCTAAGGAACTGTTGTCTCACTGCATGCTATGACCCTTAGTGTGAACCTGGTAATATTACTACTTGTGGGTCTATCAACAACAAGCCCTCTGTGGTCCCAATGTGCTTAAAAAGACTTAATTCCTCTTGTTCCAAGTATAGAGATCTCTTTTGTGCCAATTACCCTTTGACACTACTATTTAAGCCTTCTTTTCCACACACTTGTCCCATAAACACTGCTCCCTTCACAAGGAGAGAAGTTGGCAATAGCCATGAAAGCTAGTGCAAAAATGTTTTCTCTTGACCTATCAATTTTGGAATGGCTGCTAAATGCATGTCACTGCCTTTTAGAAAGCTGTACATAGTGTCTGGATAGCTGATTTCTTCATGACTTAATCTACAGCTGTCTTGTAGGCTTAGTAGACAGGTTGTAAATGCTTTATTGTCCCCATGGTAGCATTAGATCTTCCTATGAATCTATGGGTGAAATCAGATTCCTAGAAATCACTGTTCAAGAATGTCTTGCTATTGACTGCCTCAGTGTTTAGCGGCAGTCTCAGAGAAACCCCCTCTCTGGCTACACTAATCTTCAAAATACATATTTCAGTTATTTCTACATTTGTAAGCTGAAATCCCATTCACCAAAAAGGAGATGAGGCCTTGCCAGAACAGTGTTCAGACTTAGCAGCAGCAGCATTATTAACGTCAGAGTTCCTCTGTATGCTAATTCTGCAGAAGGACCACTGGGGCAATGCACATAAGTCTGTTAACAACCATTTTCCTGTGAACTATCCATTGGGAGTCAGGAAATAGAAATCTGGTCTGGAGCACAGTGGAGCACCAGGGGATACTTGGCCTTCCCCACTCCACTTCTGTACTTTGTCTACCATTCTGTTCTCTTATTGAGCAAATAAATAAATTGGCTGTTGCTTCCTATTGTAAGGTCCTGGTGACTGCCCTGGCTGAGTGGCAGGCTGCCCCACCAGCGGGCAGTTGAGTGGCACAGTTTATACTGTTTGTCTGCAAAGTGAGCAGGCTGGTGGCCCTAGGACACAGGAACTGTGAGAGAGCTGAAGGGAAGTGAACACAATTGATGATAGTTGATAGCTTCACAGCCTGGAGGCCTTTCACAGGATCATCCAAGGCACAAATGCCACTTCTGGTTCTTCAGAAAGGCAGGATTAGCTTAAAATGGATGGAAACTGACATTGTAGGGGGTGTTGCTGAGGGAGACTGAGCTCTGTTGCTGGCTCCAGCTCTCCTCTGGGGCTGCAAGGGTTTCTCTACCTCCTGCTTAGCCACGATTTCTGCACTTTTCTACAGTTCTCTGGATTACACAGAGATCTTCAGGGCACAGCTTCTGCATCCTGGCTAATGTTCAGCCTAGCTCCCATTGAGGCACCCCAGCTGCAAAGGGCCCATAGCTGTGCCTCAGCTGTGTCTGCAATGTGGAGCAAACTGGGGTTTCATTTTGTGCTTGAGGCAGCCACCCTCCAAATGAGTGGCCCTGCTCACCTCACTTCTTCTGTGGTTTGAATGGCAGTGGGGTTCCTTTCTGGATCAATGCAGACAAAGGGAGGGGAGAGCTGCTGTAGTTAGGAACACACTAGGAACACACAGTGACCAGCGGATCAGGCCTAAAGCTTTATGCTCTAGAGAAAAAAGTTCACAGACTGCTTTTTCTTTTCCTCTGGCCATTCTGCAAGAATTTATGGGTTTTTTTGCTTTGTTTTGTTTTGTTGTGTTTTGCCTTTTTTTTTTTTTTTTTCCCCTTATTTGCCTTTCTAATTGAAAGTTAGCATCCTGAGTACCAGTGGCCTACCAAAGCCATCCCTACTCACTGCAAGGTGTGGGTCAGCAGCTGCATGATGAGCAGGCTGCAGAGGGTACAGGCTGGAGTGGATGGATGTGGATGAGGGCTGTATGATTGAGTTCACTTTTCAGGGTTGCCTAGTTCTCTCTCCCTAGGTGTTCCAACCACATCCCATGGACTTGCTCAAATAAGCAACAGTAAATTTCTTTCCCTAAACACATGGCACTAGTGAAACCATACTCCAGATTTACTGCTAAATAGATGTTATGGGCACACAGCAAGAAGGGTGGTTTTTATCTACGCACCCTCAGCGTCACAGGTGGCGATATTTCCCATCTAACCTGAAACAAAGAATGAGAAACCCCCAGCCACAAGAAATATATGTACAATCAAAAGAGCAGGTATACAGCCTATCCACCCTAATTATGTGGAGTAGAGGATTTTTTTTCTGACGTGCCAAATAATGACATGAAAGTTTCAATGGTCTTTGATATCTCTGCTTGTATAGCCAGTTAAATTTCAGAAGACTGACTTGGGTTGTCTCTTATTACATTAGAAGTTTGAATGTTTTAATTTGATCATTTTGTTAATTTTAGGTGAAAAATAATGACTTCTTATTCTCCCATGGTTAACGCTTTGGGTAGTCATGTTCTGAACAGCTTGCTCTCTGCTGGCTCACTTTGAGCACTTATTTCCAGTGTTAGGTGGACTTCTTGGGTCAAAGCCTACAGAGCTGTGTGTGAGTCAGTAGAGAATCAAAGATGATGCTTGGGTTTTTTTGTTGTTGTGGTTTTGTTTTGTTTTGTTTTTTCCTTGTCTCTCTGCTCTGCTTTATATCTGGAAAATCAAATATAACAGTTTAATCAAAAAGGAAGTGGGAAACAATATAAAAAATACTGCCTAGCTTTTGCACAAATAAAGAATAAATGAAATAGAAGCATATTCATCAAAATCCAAGTCAGAACTGAAATAAAGTTGGCCCCTGTTGGTATATGCAGCATAAAGGGGGAAAAATAAGTGGGGAGAAAAGCACTTATAAAAAAGATAGATGTATATATATTTCTGTGAAATAACTATCTCAAAATATAATAACAGTAATGCACTCTGTGTATAAATGTTATGGAGGGACAACTTAGGGTTTAAAAGAGATATTTTTCTTTCTCTGTAAAGAGGACTGCTTTTGGTAGAGTTTAGGACTGGGAGTTAAGCCTGGATAATTCTGGGGGGCTGAATCATTAGCATCCAATGTGACCAACAGTAACAGGGCAGATGGACACTTTAAGGGCTTGGCAAGGCAGCAGGCCACTCTTGGTAATAAAGAGATGTAAAAGGACCGGGAATCCACCCAGGGGACTGGGAATCCACCCAGGGGCTCCAAGCCAACAGCCTTAAATAAATCTCCAGTGCAGGAGTATTGGGAACATCTAAAAAAAATAAAAAATAAAAAAAGAGCAAGGCAAAGTAGACAACTAAGGGACAATCAGTAGGAACGTTTGCTCTTAAGGGAAACCACTGCCTATTTTTTATTCCATTGTTTTCGTCTGTTGCTCTTTTTCTTAGTTTAGGTTTGGGGAAAATGTATTCAGGAGTCTTCCCTGGAATGGCTACAGTGCTTGGCACTGAGGCCTGGCTGTAAGTCAGTACTGCCCTACACAGGGTCCCTAAGAGATGACCTGATTCTTACTCATATCAGCTGCCTCTCCTTTCATTACACTGCACCTCCATCATACAGAGCTCTCATACTCTAAATCCCCACTGAGCCAGACAGCATCCACTGAGGTTAAAAAGCATTTGAACTCCTCACGTGAAAGAACCTATCCAAAAATAGACACTTACAGGTGATGGTGACTCTTTCTTATGCTGTCATTTGAAACAGAAGTTTGCAAAGCAGCTGGGAAAACTAAAAAATGACCTATTCAGCCGAATAACCTCTGGATGCGCATGTTTGGCTTTGCTTTTATCATCTTGAGGTGCTATTAAGAAGGACTCCAGGAATTTTAATTATTTATGATTTGTGCTGGTGTTGTCCTTCAGCATCAGGAGAAGCTTCTGGGATTGGGTTGTGCACTGCTACAAATGAAATCACGGATCCACTGATGCCCATAAAATTCCACCGTGGTTTTATTTATGCCATCTGTGCAATATTGCTTGAAAATAAATGATTTCTGGACAGCAGAAGAATAAAACTGTAAAGGTTAATTCAACCTTGCTTTGCATATTGTCCAAGAAACTCACCTCAAAGAAAACTGTTAGCAAAGTGCAAGGCAGGAAAGAAGAGAAGCTCATCAGTTCCTTTCACTCCCTTTCCTTTAAATCATTATCAGTACCAGATTTCATGGGGAATAAAAATGTTCTGGGAAAAAGCCTGGAACCCCAGCTTCCTCTTGGAAGGGAGAACCTGAGGAAAGACACAGAGCATTTCACATAAATGTTTAATAGAACCACTTCTGAGTTCCACACAGTCGTTGGGGTTACAGAAACTTCAGTTTACTACAGCTGGGAGGAGGCCAATGAGTGGACCACATTCCCAAGTGACAGTGGTTTTGGTACTGGTAAAGTTCCCATCAAGGAGATTCAGTTTAAGTGCACTTCATGCCCTGTGAAGACCTTGCTTTTTTAATCTGGTTTTACAATGGGGCCCTTCTTTGGGTGCAACTTAACCTCTGGTGTTAAAATTATGTGGTCTTTTCAACACAGAATGCAAAACTACCGTTCTTCATACTGGCCTTTTTATACAGAAAGGAAGGAGATCCAACACCTGCTGGGAATGTCGATCAGGTAAAAGTATGGATACCAATGCCCAGGGTAAAAAGGGAAGCACAATAAGACCCTAATGCCACAATGTTCCAACACAGTTAATTGCTTCATCTAAATTCTCTTTAATCTGCAACACAGGTTGTTCACACTTACTTCCTGTGATGAGTCCCCTTGCCTCTACTCTCTGTGAGTGTGTTTTGGCAGTCCTGCATTCCCTGGCTGTTTTTTTACAATGATCATAGGAAAGATTTGCTTCTTGAGCAGGAGAGTAATTGTCTGTAGAATGCTGTTAGCTGGGAGATTAATCTGGATAACTTGAAGTGCCTTGACTGGAGATTTTAGAATTGGCACATTCTATTTTCAACATATAAACTTATTTTGATATTTATACAGAAACATAAAATATAGCAGGAATGTTTAATATATTTACTTTCATAGGACAGCTACATTTATCCTGAAACTGAAGCTGTTATTTTTGTTTTCTTTACTTGTTATCCAGTAATATGTAAATTATTGATTACATGCACTCAGGCTTAGCAAATCTTGCATTCAGATGTACCTTTTTAATGACTGAAATAGTGATTTCTTTAAGAGTCTGTGGGTAGTAACATTAATTGGCATACAGAACTGAAGAACTGCTTTAACCCACCTACCAAACAAATATGTCTGTCGTGATGCTGTCATGGTTACCTTTGATGTAAAATCACATTTTTATTGAGCAAGAATGGAGGGGCAATGCTATTTGGAAGGAAGAGTTTGGGTGACAGTGACACTGATTTGTAAGATCAGGTTCTGACATTGTTGCTGCTACTTTTACTTTTTGGTGTTGATTAGATGAAGCTGAAATGGAATCAGAATGTGGCTTATAAAGGATTTACTTAAGAGTGTTCCTCATCTGTCTGCCAAAGAAAGAAAAGAAGAATGAGAGAGGGGAGGATCTTCCAAGACTGCAATGCATTTGCTAAGAATGAAACAGGGAAAGGTAAAGAGAATGGAAAGTTTTGATGAAGTTGGAAGAATTGCATAAAGGAAGTTCCATTCAAGGTGAGAAGAAGTGTGGTCTTCAACATCACCCCCACATTGGCTCAAAGTCAAATTAAATAATGAATGTTTTCCTTGACCTTGTGCTACTTTTGCAGTGTGCTATATGATATGTTCAAAAGTTAAACTGGCCCTTAATAAACCTTCTTAGTTTGGTGTTATTATTGGAGTACCACATCTGCTCTAATCCTCCTGGTCTCAAACAAAACTGTCAGTGTTTTCAGGGCAGGTTTCACCAAATTGTCCAAAGAAAGCTTGTGAACAGAGACTCATTTCAGAACAGTACTACACATTCTCAATGCTTGCTGAAATGGTAGCTGAAATGGCTTGGAAAGATCACTGCAGTGGTGTGTGGAGATATGTCAGTATTGCTTATTTTCACCAGCTTGGAAATACTATGAGATCACCTGGAAGCAGCAAGAAAGGAGTGAGACTGTTCGATGGAAGCAATGGACTTGACTTGCTTCAGGTAAAGAGTAAAACATACCTGTTTTGTTCTTGGAATCAGCTTGTTCATTTTATGCCCCTAGAAAACAGGAATGGGCCAACACTATGAAAGACCTACAACTGTGAATTATGAAGTCTTTCACGCCAACATAAATAGAACCTGTCTATGCTTTTAGGAATGAATGTACTGCATTTTTATAATTTCATGAATACTATAGGGAACAAAATTAATGCTCAAGTCAGGTTATGATCATTTATAAAGGATAAAATTATTATCATGATCAAAAAGGGGAATGCAGAGTTACTAGGTCTTGTGATAATCAGCAAGGCCTAGGGTGAGCTTTCTGCTTCCCCAGGTGCTGGGCAAAGGGCAGTCTCTTGGGAAAGTAGAAAGGAGAGTGAACAAGATATTGCACTTGAGAATCTTCTGAAATTTTTCTATCAATCACTTTCACTGGTGAGAAAAAGTGAAAATTTTCCCAGTTTCATCTGCTGGAGAGTACAAAGTATTTTCCCTTAACGCAGGAGGATAGCTCTCATGCACTGAACTGCACTTTCCATTTATTTGTACTTTGCCTCCTGTCTCCAAATGAACTTGCCATCTAAACTCCAGGTAGGTCTCTTCGAAAATGCTGTGTAAAGTGTAGAATTTGGAAGATCTCTTGAAGATTCGGGTAGATGTGATGAAGTATTCATATTTCAAACAGGTAATGTTGGAGTATGCATAGAGCGCTACAGAAAAGAACAGAGAGTGAGGAGGAGGGGGGAAGCGCTCAGTGTTGTCAGAAAGCCACAAGACCTTTGAATTATTACACTGAAAATTGAAACTGCTTTATCAAAATTGATGGAAGTGCCATGTAAGGTTGTTCTCCCCTGTACCTTATTTCCAAAGTTTGCACTTTGAAATGTGTTTATCTGTAATTCAAACCTAGAGGTCTGACTCTGAGTGACCTCGAGTTATTTTTTTAAGCAGCCTCTATTTACGTGACTCTATGCACGATGACCCTTTGGGCACTGAAAGACATACTGATGTGCTTTGAAATCAAAATGAATACATCCCCCTTTCTTCCCACCCCTCTCCATATGGTAAGTCCTGGAAATCTGTCTTTTCTTTAAGTCTAAGAAAATACTACAGAAAAACCGACCTGTTATTGTTAGGGGAATGCATAATTCTAATGGCATAGCTACAGTACTTTGCACAGTATTAAAGTATATGTGCATGTGCATACAGACATATACTCAAACATACACTGTCTGTACATACTATGTTGTGTGAGAACACTTCAGGAAAATCATTACAATTTGTCATATATCGTCCTTTCCACCACTGTTTGAAGATGAAAGTTTGCAATACTAATGCTGCAAAGTGGGTATTATGTTGATTTATGGTAATCGATTCTATAGATGCTGTCATATTATATTGTTAAGTGATGACATGGGTGAAAGTGTTGTTTCCAGTATTAAAAGCCCACAAGTGCTGGTGCGAAAACAGCAGGGGAGCCACCTACCCCTACAGTCTCTATGATTTGTTTGATGCAGTTGGGAGTTCGGGACTTCTCCAAGTTTCCCTTGTACTCATCGGTCCTTCGTAGGCACAGTGTACTACAAAGAGATTACAAAGGGGTAAATTATAATACATTATATAATATATATATATATAGTGTATGTATGTATGTGTGTGTGTATATATATATGTATGTATATATGTATATATGTGTGTGTATATATATATAATATATAATAATATATATTATTATAAGTGCCTTCCCGTTCATTACTGTCTGACTGGGACAGGGCCCATTAGAGTGGACAAGTGAGCTTCCTTGCACACCTACTCTAGGAGAACATCGGAGAATGGCCATTTTTGCACCAAATGGCAGAGTAAAAAACCTCAGTGAAAGACAGCAATTTCTGTGTCATAGGAGATAGATCTACCAGTGCCCATAAGAAGTTACATAGCCTCTTTAGATGGGGAGGAGTGTAGATATTGCTTGATGATCTTTTCACATTCATAGTAGTGGGACTACTCAAAGGAACTTCAAAGGAAATAAGAAGATAGGGGAGGGTAATGTTTAGCTTCTTCTCCTTTGAAGTATGAGTATGACAGTTATTATTATTATTGGTAACAGCACTTTGCTGTATATTGAAATTAAATGTGTTGGTGTTCCTGTGTAGGTATAGCCAGTGACCACTGCTCTATACTTGCTATGAGTTAAGGAAAGACTGTTATTTTTAGTTCAACTCTGAAGGAGGATTAATGAAATGGAAATGAGTTATTTTGCATTAACTTTTTGTGTGGTTTTGTGTTTGCCATGTCACGTATTTAAGTGCATGTAAGACTTTCATAGGATGAATGCAATCTGACTGGCACAGGTGACTTCCACTGTCCAGAGTATTTTGTTTGTATTTGTCTTTTTGTGTTAATTACCAGAATATGGAGAGCACGTTGGCTTCTGGTGAGTGTATAACAGAATCAGCTGACTTTCAACAAAGTGAACATAAAATGCTACTATATCTTAAAATAATCACTTAGGTCATGCTGTACTGAGGCTAAAATAACATGACCTTCACCTGCCTACCTGTTGTGAAATTTAACCTCAAAGGATGGATTCTAGCTGGGTAATTTCACTTCCAAGCTACTCTAGATTTATTATCTAAGCCCAGCCCGAACTCAGCTCACTGCTTTTGATCACTATATTAGTTTAACCGAAGAGCCTCTAAAACAAAAGGAACATTGACAGAACAGAAACAGAGGATACAGAGAACACAGTAATACAAACGTTTCCTGCTAAAGAAAGTCGCCCTGAAGAAGCAGTAATAGATCACTCTTCATCTCGAGGCACATCTATGGTAATAGAAGTTAACATTAGTCCATTCTTCTTATTGGCACATTGTTTGTTTAAAAAGTAAAATCAGTTTAACTCATAGACTGTAACGATCAATTTGTAACATACAGTGGAAAATCTTAAAAGCTTCTGATTTGGGAGTTTTTGTAGCATTGGCTCAGTACAAGGGAGAGGTGCAAGGAGGCACACTGAGAAAAAACTGCAGCTACTGAAGCACAGAAGAGGAAACACTGAGCACTTCTTGGGAGCTTATAATAGAAAAGATTCTTGTTTTCCCTATTACTCCATTTCTGAATTTGATATGTAACAAGAATCATAGATTCATAGTCATAGAATCATAGAATGGCTGAAGTCAAAAGCTTTGTGCAAGTCCAGGTAAATGACATCAGGGTCCTTCCTTTGTCCATCAGTGCTGTGACTCCCTCATAGAAGGCCACCAATCTGGTCAGGTAATCTGCTCTCCATGAAACTATGCTGGCTGTCTTGGATCACCACTTCATCTCACATGCTTTAACATCTCTTCCAGAAAGATTTGCTCCATGAACCCCATACACAGAGATGAGGCTTACTGGCCTGTAGTTCCCTAGGTCTTCCTTTCACCCTTTCTTGAAAGTAAAAGTGATGTTTCCCTTTTCAGGTTACTGGGAACTTTACCTGACAGCCATGACTTTCCAAATACAATGGAGAGTGGTTTAGCAACCACATCATCCAGCTCCCACAGGACCCTGGGATGCATGTCATCGGGCTCCATAGATTGGTACACATTCAGCATCATGAGGTGCTCTTGGACAGAGATCATGATACGTTTCCTACTGTGGGAGACCATGCTGGGGGCTACTCCCTCTAGTTTGTGGTATAATGATATGGGACAAGTGAGAGTATTTCATTAATTAATTCCTAAACAGCCTTGGATGAATGTAAGACATCTGCTCAATTCCTAAATGTAGGGTAGTGGTAGAAATACCCTCATGCAGGGCCAACAGACTACTACTGTCTTTCCCTGCATACATATTTCTCTCCTGTACCCTGATTACTTTGATGTTTAGATTTTGGCATTTCCTCAGATCTAGGTGACATCCTGTTTTTAACTTATTTCTGGACTTCTCCATCAAAATGATCAGGGGTGCAGGGAGGATTGGTAGTAAATAATACCATAATCATCCTTTGCTATCATGGAAGGAATTGTCTTGGCTCTTCTTTTTGTCTGAGGCTTTTGACACTTTTGGCTACGCATATATGTGTGAATGCATAGGAAAGTGTATATGCTTGAATGTGTATTTGTGTGTCTGTGTACATGAATAAATGAGAGCACATTTTTCTACTCACATTTTCTCACACAAAAGGGAGAAAATGATTTTTTCTTGACATCTAAAAGGAGTAGCAGCAGTGTTCATATAAGAAAGGGAACACCACCTTACCCAGAAAAATAATAGAGCATTTGTGGTGATTGCTGTTATTGAAGTAGTTTATTAAGTATACAAGAAAGTCCAATAGAACAAATTCAGAGTCAGTACTTCTCAGGAAAAATGATATTTTTGTGGGGGAAAAAAGAAAGAATTTACAAAGCCAAAATACTCTATCATATTCTTCTCCTTTCCCTCAGCTCAATTTTCTGATAATCCCCAGTATTCACTGAATCAAAGGGTGACTGCTGATTGTTTTGATGATAAATTGCCTGCAGTGCATGTGGGACTAATTATGAGATGGCACATTTCATTCTGCCACCTGTATAAACTAAACTTTAGACAGGCACAATAAGGGAAGTGTTCACAACAACACAACATTTGGAAAGGCTGCAGACCTTCTCCTCTGTTCCCTCCCCCACTGTCACTAATGGAAGGAGAGCTGGATATTGAGTATATAAAGAGAAAACATGAGGGAATAGGAGAATGGGAATAAGGATGAAATCAACCTGGAGGATCTACAGAAAGGGAGAAATGAGGATCAGGGAGAAAAGAACAAGAAGGGTAATATGCCCACAGAGAAGGAGAGATCAAAGGGAGGAAAAGACCTGAAAGCAATAAGATTGTTTTGGAACACGAGAGGGAGATGCTGAGGCTCAGAAAGTTGTGGCCTGGGGAGTAGATGCTCAATAGGTACAGAAAAGAAGCTAAGAAGAAAGAAAGAAAATCTGGGTCATACCCTCCTTAGTGACTGAGAGATGCTAGATATAGTTAGAAAAGTGAAACAGAGGGTGAATTATGACCTTCTCTGAACTCTTGGGGTGGCCATGACACAAGCATCATGGTCCACACAAGGCCAAAAAAGAAGACACAAGCACATTTTACCTGACCTCTTACTTCTTGTAGGGGATAGTGGTGTGAAGCTGCTGTTAATATTCTTCAGTGGTAAGTTTACTTTGTGCATAGGAGAAGAACTCCAAACCATTGTAAGCCATGTTACATCCTCTTTTTGATATTTCACCCACTGAATGGGAATAAAGAACATGGAGTTTTTGTTTCTTCCTGTGTTTGTTTTACCCTGAAATGTTATCACGGATCCTTATAAATATGAACAACTATATAATAATAAGTAAATATTGTCTCCTCTGTTCCAGTACTGGTGCTTCTATCTTCTTTGTCCCATCCAAGGGTCATCATTCAGTAGCTGACACAAAACAGCACATCACTGCTGCTTGTCCATGCATGTACATATACATGTACATGTATTTACACATTATCATAACATTGACTGGCCGGTGCCTCTTTTTGGTCTTGTAGTCCTCAAACAACTTTCATTGTCCAGGTGTTTCTTATATTATCATACAGAGACATCACTGAGATATCAGCAATATCTCTTTGTGATATGCTTCTCATCTCCCAGAACGAGCATTTGTGACCTCATATGTGTTTATTCAGTTCACTTTTTCCTATCTGATAGCAATCATAACACAAAGACATCATTTCAAAGAGAAATATGCACATGCATAGCTACTTTTCTTCTTGAAAGTCACTGGTATAATTAATAATATTAGCATTACACCTTTCTATAGCACTATACATACAAGAGACAGCATTTCCAGAAATGAAGACTATAGCTTTTTTGTTACTTTCCTGAGGACAAGATCACTGAGAGTGAGTAGAATGTCTATCAGACCTTCCTCTAGAAACTCCTGAATGCACTGACAATCGTAACCAAACTGAATTCGAGTCTTTGGGGAATATCCTACAGAGTTGGAGAGCTTATGTACTGGGCACATGTTATCCCTCTCATTAAAGACTGGTTGAAGAGTGAATGCATCTATATCCTTGGGCTCCAGAGAACAGACTTAGGAAAAAGTAGAAGGAGATAGCTCTGAGAGTACAGAAACATGTTGAAATGCCCTGCTTAAGTCTAAGCTTCTACTGTGACTCGCACCTTGTCAAATATCACTAACTCTGTACTTGAGACTCAAAGGCACAGAAGAAGTTTTTATAAGTTTCACTGGCAATTGAACAACAGTGAGTTTTTCTTCTGCCATCTGCCTGCCCAGTGAGCTAGCCAGACACATGGTTATACTTTGGAAAATCATAGCCTTTTTTTTTAGTTTTTTGACACCATAACACACTGTAATTCTGCCTCTGACTTTCCTCATGCATAGCATTGGTTCATGAACTATGAGGAGCGCTAGGAAAAAAAAACACCTGCAGAAGCAGCAGGTTAGTAGACAGGTATGAAGTCCTGACCATGCCTTGTTATTTTATTCTGATACTATAATCTCAGATTTGATTTGAAGAACTTTGCCTACAGATCTGTCTGCATTTTAGATGGCTTTAAGTAGAAAATTGTATTGCACATGTTTCTAAGTGGAACCCTGCATAGGCATAAAAATTGCTTCCAATTGAGGGTTGAGCTTGGAGGTGTGGAGCAGAGCAGGCTGCTGCTCCTTGGACACAGACAGAAGGGACTGAGAGACACAGACCTGCAAACTGAGGAGTGAAAGAAGAAACGAAAATGACAATGGAAATGACAATGGTGCAGAACCTTTTCTATGAAGGGAGATCTACAGTGGTGGTGGAATACGTCTTCTGGTCCTTATGCATTGAAGAGTAAACATATAGGTCATGCATTGTGCTAGATAAAGTGTGTTCCACTGTACCAACAGGAACTACTTATCCCTTCTCTCTCTGTTGTTTCTGTTTGGTTTTTTTTTGTTTTTTTTTTTTTCCCCTGTAGGTTCCATAGCCCTTATGGAAGAGTCCTTGAGCCCCCTAGGACCTGGAACCTTCCAGAACCTTGAATCCAACCACCTCTCCAATGCCCTCATTTACATTTTACCTTTAAATCCAATAAAAACAGAAAAGTGTGGTAGCACTGAAGTTAAATAAGCCACTTACTTACAGCTAGAACCAATAAATTTGTTTAAAGATGCATTACTACTTTTCTTGAGGGATAATTTAGACTATGTATCAAAAGGAAAATCAATACTTTTTTCAATTACAAATAATTGCCTGTTTGATTCCTTTCCACTTTTTCTTTTTTATTTATTTTGTCTTCAAAATATTTCTACTGAGAGTATCTTTTGTCTAAAGTCTAAACCAGTAACACATTCAACACAGAATTAAATGAAGTATCCTGGGAAGCCTATTGGTGGCTTCACAGGCTGTTCACACTGTGCAGAAAGTAGGCAGAGATTCATGAACTGGAGTGAGCTCACGTTTACTGCATAGGGTGAAATCTCCTTTCTGTTGAATTGAACATAAATGCCATCAGGATACAAGGAAGATATATCTGGCTCCCAAGCACTAGGCTACACACTTGTTGGGAAATCTTTTCTTGGGGTTAGGTTAAGTGTCCCTGACTGATGTTATTCCATTTTCTAGGCAAAAACTTTTGGGACATCTGACAGAGTAAAAGTCAGAAAACAAACAAACAAACAAAACATTGAATAACATTTTGTTCTCATAATTTCTACTCAGCAGGTATAAATGAGAAACAATTACTATTCATTATTTTTCATTCAGTTAAATTTGGGCTCTTTTTCAATTATTTTAGTGATACAGCAGTAAGTCTTGAAGTATAGGGGAGGAGCAGCAACCAAAGAAACAGGTATTTCCTCACCACACACACACACACACACACAAAATAATTAAAAAATCATGATTTTAAGTAGCATTCCATGATGCTAAAGCTAGAAATAGCCAAAAACCTGTGGGAATTTGTGTAATGTTCTGTCTTTTGACCATTTTTTTGGTCTTCGGTAAGTTTATGTGGTGTATTGTCTGTCTCATTAAAGCAGCATGATTTTGTATGTGAATGTTCCTAGGGTCTTACTTCACTACAACTGAGATCTGTATTGTTACTTGGAATAATTGTATCATAGTCAACTCCTAATGATACTGCTGAACTACCTACAGGAGCATAGTGGGTACACAGTTTGGACTATGGCAACGTCTAGCCTGGACAGGCTGGGGCTCAAAGTCCAGCAGGTCACATGGCTATCATGACAAGGCTGAATCTTTTAAGATGAACTACAACCACTTGTTTGGACTGCAGCATAAATGCATTATAAGGTTGGTTAATAGCATTCTTACATTATTTGCAGCATGAACATACTAAAAGCTGTTGAGTTCCCAAAGATGTCTTGGAACATATTCATTTCATTGAAGCTCAAATACAAGTTCACTCAAGAACAGGCAAGTCTGTTCTTCTGAAACTCCATGGGATTTCTGTCAGAGATTTTGTAAGCAGGGGACATGACCAACTCCATCTCCTATGGAAAGTTTTCTTTATGCATACTTCCATTGTGTAAAAAACATGAGCTTATTGTGCGTTGGCCTCACTGGTAACTTATGTAGGTCCTGACTGCCATTGAGCTTCCTGATGTATATATATAGTAGCACTCATTTTGTATGCTAAAGGTTCAGTTCTATAAGGGGAACCCTCTCCCCCACACACATTTTTAAGCCTTAATGTTTTGCATTCCTGACTGCACCTTTACCTTTATATTTAGTTCTAATGAAGAATAAATAGGTGGCAAAGGCACATTCTTCTCACTTTCATGGAGGAATGTGGGTGGGAGTGAGGAGTTAAGGAAATCTTAATAAAAATGCATGCAATTTGGGAAGTAAGATGCTTCTTCGAGAACTCTAGTTACTACTTCACACCCTGAAAACTATTTCAAATGATAACAGGGAGACCACTAAAAGTGGATAGTGAATAGGAGGCAGAAGTTGTTACATGCTAAAAAGGGTATTTCATAATAGAGAGCTAGTGATGGTTTTAGATTCTCCTGAATGTGCACATTAATAACACCATAAACAAGTGCCAAACTAAAAGTGTTGAAAAAAGGACAGAAAACAATCCATTCGTCTCCTGTTAAGGTTAAATTCTGCTTTTCAAAAATAGATCACAGCATATGTAAACTTTCTCATGGACAAACAGGGTGTGAATCTGCCCATTCACTAGATATATTTTTACCATAAAGTAACAGTAACTTCTTCTAGCGCTTTTTTTTTTTTTTTCCCGTAAAAATAAAAAATGTAACTAACAGTGGAGGTTATTATAGTGCCAGTGCTGCAAAGCATTTAAGAATGTGCTGAAGTGCTTCACTATGCAACAAAGCCCATAGCACATGCTTTATCTTAAACATGTGCTCAACTCCCATTGCAAGCATCAATGTTTAAACACGTGTCTAAATGCTTTGCTGTACCAGAGCTCCGGGCACAATTCATTGTCCTTTGAAGCCAACGGGAATCTTTCCAGTCCTTTCAATAGGTATCCCATCAAGTAATAAATCTTGAATGCTAAGTAATCAAACCAGAGAATAAAAAGAAATCTGTTGAAGGTAGTCACTGATTGCATTCAAATAACAAATAAATATATATAGAAAAAAAAGCAGGATGTGGTCACAGTTATTCTAAAAGCAGACACAAAGAGAGACAATGTACACTCAATAAATTCTTTGTTCAGTTATGCATTCAGCATGTTTGTTCTCCCAAGCTATAAACCCATATTTACATAATTATTTGATGCTGCAGTTAGCTGTGGCCCTGATTCAGCAAATTACTTAAACAGGTGCTTCACTTTGTACATCTGTAAGTCCAAAAGTTAAAGTGGATCCACATGTACTGGGAGCCCGTTGATAATCTGGAACCTAGAAGATGGCTTCAACTGCATTTCAGATCATATCTAAAGATGACTATCCAGAGGAGGAGTCAGTATATATTATTTTACAGCCTATAACTTCTCACGGACAATTCTGAGAAGTATTTGCACAAAGTAGAAGTTATTTTAAAAGAAGGAGGAGGGGGAGGGGGAAGAAAGGCAAATCAGAAAAACAGAGGATTGTACTTATTTGCCTGTACATACATAAATATATATCATTTCAGACAAAAACAAAATTAGTTTAAGCCATGATAACAAAGCTGCTTTGCTCACTGGAGTTTTGTCTGCTTCTTCAAAATCATGAAGTCATGCCATCAAATACAATGGACCAGTTAGAGAGTGCCAAAGTATCATTCCAGATTGTAGCAATATAATAGAGAAGATCAGATTGAAAGAAATTTTGCAAACTGAATGAAACCAGTACTTAGGGTTTACAGACTTGATACACATTTCTCAAGCACAATATACTTTTTATTATAATATAGAAAGTGTTAATACAGCAGAAAAATGTATGTTATAATGCAGTGTCTTTCTTGTCATGTTACTTAATATCTATATCACATTAGAAAACTACACGGTACTTTTATAAAATAAATTGACACATTACATTAGCCTTCAATATGACAATACTACATTCTTGACAGAGAAGGCATGACAACGGCCCACTTAACTATTATAAGGCTGAAACAAAGGGAGTCATGCAGATGATTCAGTCCTTGATATTTCATAACCACAGTGATGTTCTGCTGACACATCTTTCTTTCGTCTTACTGACAGAGAAGGGACACTGCCCAGGAGGCCTGGCCACTGTGGTAGGACAACCCTCCTAGGATACACCTTGGAATGAATAGGGCAGAACTGACTTAGTATCAGCATAGCTCCAGGCCTTTACCAGTTGTTGAACAACTAACTGGTACCCTTAGCTCAAACAGGACATTGATTGCTATTTGCATACATATTATAAGCAAATTCTAGTTAAAAATATTAAGGTAATTGTATCTTTCTTTGTGCACTGGAAGTGCTTTTCCCTTCAATGCAACAAATCAGATGTGTGCTCAGAAATCTACAAATCATAGTTTCCAAGCATTCCTCTTGCATCATCTAGTGAAAGAATTTACTTAGCACACCAAGGAAAGGAACTGCCTTAACTGAGGGGCAAGAGCTTGGGAACATCAATGTAGGTGTTGTATTTGAGAAGACAATGGCCTGAGGTTTGCCACACTAGCGTATAGCTTCAGTGCTGGACAATGCTTCATCTTCTCTAGACTGCAAAATGGGGATGGAGACATGTAATACACAGAGAGCTGATGATGCATGAAGTACTACAAAAATGAAGTGCAACATAAAGGCCAAGTCATTTTATAATTGTTTTCTAGCTAAAACTGAATTAGAGTCTTAGTGATAGAGCACTGAAGTATACATTCACATAGATTATAGCATGGCATGCTAACATAGTAAGATATTGGTAAAAGCAAACTGATATTCCTAATCAGTCAACTTTATTAACCTCGTATAAGAGAACACAGTGAGTAGATATTGCCTTTCCTTTGTATTTTGTTAGCAACCTGCTATTGCCGTCATAACACATTATGAACAAAACTGCACTGCAGATAAAACATCTGTTTTGAATAAGCAGGTGTATGGCAATTTCAGAACCAAACCCCAAATCGTAATTAAAGGTTGCTATTCCCATTTAACAAAAAAAGTGTTGCTGAAAGTTAACCACAGTATAACAGTAGCATATGGATATACATACTCCTCTGATTGCCAGCAGTTACTTAATAAACAAGTGAATCCACAGCCTGCACAAGTCTACCACTGGATTTGCTTTTCCTGTTTCTTAGTAATGGATTGTGATATGCTAAACACCACATTTAAAGCAATTAGAAAAACGGTGATGCACACCTTTCACACACAGAAAACTGATATTTGTAAGTGAAGTGCTAACCATTTCATTGTTTCTAGCTACATTTCCCATTTACACCCATCTAAATCTTGAATTAATTAATCTTTTTGTTGTTGATCTTGGCTTTATTAATGGCTGTTCTAAGATCAATGGAAGGTTCTGCTGCTGCTATAAAGTATTTGGTTTCTCTTGTCCAACTTGACAGGGGGAGAGAGTGTTTGGACCTTCTAGTAATTAAATCTATTTCAAAAGACTTATTTGGCTGTTTTAGAAACATGATTAATAATACGGTTTCTTTAAAAAAAGTAATTAGGAGAACTAGTGAATTCAGAGAAGCCACATACTTTCCTCTGAGTTACATTTGGATCTGAAAGTTTAAGAAAATATAGACCCTGGTCTGAAAAGCATAGGTCATAAAGCACATTTCTTTCAGTTTTCTTGAAAGAGAGGGAAACCTGGGGACAGCTGCACTGAAGTCATCTTCCATTAAGCCTCTTTGCTCTTTGCTGCAAAATCAGTGAGACCTTGGAGATAAAGGCAGTTAGAACAGAGAGTTGAAGTGATCTTGAAAGTAGTTAACTGTTGCTATGATGGACAAGAAGCCCAGATGTTATAAATTATTAGTCTATTTCTCCTTCTATAACAGCCTGAAATGTTTTATACAAAGGGTTCAAACCCACAAAAACTACAGTTTACTACTAGGAAAGAGAAATGAAGTACAGACACTGAGTACTCATACTATGGACAGATTGTATTAAGATCTGAAACTATCTCAGATACCTTAAGAGGAATGCAAAACTAAATAAATATTAAGGAAATCAAGATTTGAATCAGTGCATAGCAAAAGCTGCTCCTCAGCCCTTAAAAATGATCCAGTGGAAGACTTACATCACACAATTATATGTAAATGTGGTTCAAGTGTCTCGTGCATCCTGAAAAGACTCCTTTCCTACAGCTCATAAAGCTCCCATCTCCAAACTCATTCATTCCACACAAACACGTACACATTTGGAGTATGAGTTTAGAACTGTTTTTCTCATGGTTAATTCTTAGTATTATTTGCAGCTTAAATCTACTAAAGACCATCTCATATTCACTCCTTGTCTATTATAAAGAAACAGAAGAAACAAAGTCAAGCTCTTTTATCTTTTTTATCTTCTGTTAGTCTTCCTACTCTCGGCTGCTCTACCATTCCATGGGTGCGAGACTCAACAGAGTAGGATATTTACAAGCAGGATTTAAAGAAACAGCATCTCACTGATAAGTGCATTTTAACAAGTTCCAGTAGATATGTTATTGAGCTGATTGCTTAAGAGTTCCTACAACTTTCTTGTAAATTCTCCTCTACATGCAAATGCAGCAGGAAGACATACCTTTCTAATCCTCTCTTAATGCAAGGCAGAGGTGTGATTCTTGTTGTGCCTGGTGCTGTACAAACACCAAAGACAAGAACAGTCTGATTTTAAATTTCTCGCAAATGATCGTTATTTCTTTAAAAGGTAAGCATCATTTTTATTTGCTTGAATGAACTGAAAACATGCATATTCAGTGTACTGGGAATTATAGTTTGAAATGTCAGGACTGATGGAATAAGGGAAAAGGATAAATGTTCCTGTTAACTACTTTACCATGTGCAAGTGAAAAAAAATAGAGCAGAAATTACTTATCCAAAATGATGTAGGGTGTGCCAGACTTTATGGCAAGACATAAGACTCGTGGCTATTATGTTTCTTTATTGCTCTGAATCACGAGAAAATGAAGGGCATGAAATATTTTGTTGGTGCTTTACTTAGGGTGATTCAGTCCAAAATATGATACGCTTTTTTCTTTTTGTTTGTAGTTTGTAAATTGTCATTTGAGTGGCTTTAGAAAAACTATTCTTCAAGATTTAAACCACTTGCAACATTCAGTGTTAGCAAAGAGTGAACCAGGCTGCAAACTATGTAAGATTTTTCAAGAAAACAACATGACAAGCTTTGTGGCCTGCAGCTTTTCAAGCTAGCTGCCCTTCCATCAAAAAACAGCCTGACAAAATGGGGTTTACTGTTTCCAAAATGCCCTGGGTAACCCATCCGACACTGGCAGGACATGCTGCTGGACAGCTGGCTATGATTCAAGAAATTCTGTCACTGTTGTGCCTTGAAGACTAATGCTAATAATGTAATGGATATTTTAGAGATTCTTTCTTAAATTTCCTTGAATATCGTGAATTCAAATCATGTGATCCAAACTTCATTGCTAACAAATTCAAGATCTAAGGGAAATCAGAAAGGATAATATGGAATATAGGCCACAGTATAATGCAGCCTAGCTAAACACACTCATTTTCCCTTTTCTACCAAGAAGCTGTACTGACTGTAGCAATAATATATATATAGTACATAAATATATATGTTTATAATATATAACTCCTTTAGGGAAAGAAATGTCCCAGCAGAGGAATTTGCACTCTTTTGTTATTCTCAGGGAATCAAAAAATATGGAGTAGGCTTTGCCAGCACATGAAATTCCAAAAGTTTACTGTTCACCCAGGTACAAAGCAGTCAAGGTTGCAAAAGGATGCAAAGGTGAGTTCCTCTGCTGACAGTCACTGAAGAGAAATTAGCTGAATGCTTTCAGGGTGAATTTTCAGTCAAACTGAATTTTGTCTCACAGTCTATTTGTATTTCTATCATAATCTGGCACTACTAAAAATCTCAGCTATACTGAAGAATGCTATTGTTATAATACACAAACAGTATGGGTTATTTTAATGGACATATTGCCTTAAACTGAATTTTCGCCATCTGTTCTGCCCCTAATTTTGAATGCAAAAAGAACATATTTCACAATTACATCTGTAAGTAATGATATAAGTAATTTAAATGCATGTATATGTTCGCACAATGCAGCAGACATCTGGGATATTTTTTTCTTTTAGGCACGAATCAAGGGAAGAAATCTACTAACTCCTCAAACAGCACTTCCCCCCTTCCCATCATCTAGTAAAGCCATTTCATTGTGGGCATAGACTTTCCAATAAGCTAATTTTGCTGTGCTGGTGAGTTCAAAGATTCTTCAGTGAGCAGAAGCACAAACATTTTTATTATGTTTCCCTTGTCTTCATCCAAATCCCTTCTGGACTGAATGGCAGTTTGGCAGATGTAGGACAGTAGATCAATCAGTTTCAATACATGTTCAGTAGACAGGTCAGGCTGTGTGGACCAGGTTGTGCTCCCAGCTCTTCTTTCATACCTTCCCTTTTCAACAGGCTTTTGCAAAAGTGTCCTGCAGATGAATCTAGGGCTAACTGAGATACAGGCTGCCTGGCCAGAGAGTGGGTCTCACCAAGACAGAAGCAAAGTAAAACTTACTTAGGGGTATGGTGACTGCAGTTATGTGGTAGCTGTTGTAAGACATGAAACAATTTTGGTTCCTATTGCAAATGCCCACTTTCAGAGGTTGAACTTTAGCACTAGTGGCATTTTTCCAGGAATGTCTGCAGGACAGTGGTCATGAGATGAGAATCCCATCGCTCGAAGTCATGTTATTCAGTACAGCTAAACACTGACCAAATTTCTTGAGTTTGCAAAGAAATCTATTTAATGAGAATTTCAGAAGTATAGAACAAAAGTAAACAAAAAAACCCTTCTTGAAAGTGTAATTTAGATAAAAGCTGATTTCACTTTTAAAATTATTATTATTATTATTTTATTTATTTTTTATTTTTAATGGAAATCACAAAATCTATAAAAGTTGACTGGGTTTTGAAGGGTAGTGGTGTCCTTAATACTTACATGCATTCACTGTACCCATATGTACCTACTAACACTCAGGGCTTATCAACTCCAGTAGCAGACTAAACTGAGATGCAAGAAGAAGTCACATTAGCAGAAATAAGATGTTATTATAAATTGAATTTACTCGTACTTTTTAGTCCAAATAGCTAATAGGGATTAGAGAGACTTTTACTTTATTATCACAGCTTTTTTATACTGAGGCACATTTACTACTACTAGCATTTTGCAATCTATTGAATAGATAGGAGCAGTGGATTGGCGTAGGTGTTCTCTACAATTGTGCTCTTCAGACCATGCTGCATTTCTCACTTTTTAACTGATAACATATTTATATTGAAAAGAGGTGATACTAGAAACAATCAAATTCTGTCCCTAAAAGCTTACAGGGTTGAGAATGATGGAGGAAAATTATCAGGGAATATTTAGGTAAGGCAAATGGAGTCATGCATTCAGAAAACTGGAACTGTGCTGAAGATATTAGACATTCAGATTTTCTTATACTATCTTCTGAAATGTATTTGATTTTAGCAACTGGATCTTTTCTGTATGGAGGTCAAACAGTTATGCATGTCACCACATGTAAAATGTAGTCAGACAGTAACTGTCTTGTTATCGTGAAGCAAGGAAGAAATGCTGCAACTAGCTCTGCTATGGGCCATGTCTAGCTTATATATGGTGATGTGGTCCAGTCAGCACAAAGGCAATGGAAAAAATATACCCACATAGTGCTCTCCATCTCTCCACAGTTACATGGGACTCGAATATGACTATAGACTAATATTTGGCAGCAAGTTTGGGGCATGTACTGTTAAGAGAGTTGGGAAGAGTCCTCCAAACTTAAGAGAGGGCCATAGGCTGCTGTAGAAAGATAATTTTTTTAAACGACTAAACAGAAAAACTTGCATGGCAACTCCAGACTGTAAATGAATTGGTTGCAGTGTAAACAATCTTTTTTATCATATTGCTACAACGAGAAAATAACAAACTGGTTCTTAAGACCCTTTAATATCTGAAACCCACAAAATTACTAAGGATGGAATGAAAAACTGGAGTCTTGAGGTCCACAGAGTTGGTTGCTTGTGACACTAGATGACACGCCTTTGCAGGGCACTTATGTTAACGAACAAAATCCATAGCTTGTGGCTTCTAAACAATGAAGACATTCAGTTTCAAAGAACTGATGAATTAGTTTTCCTAGGGGAGGAGAGCAGCTGTATTCCTTATTGAACACCTTTCTGGCTTGTTCTTTGTAACTTTTCCAAAGGGTGTATACGAACAGACTTTCAAAACAAATCTGTGAAGCAAGTGGTATAATAAGATCGTGCTTTGGAGGGAGAAGGAAAACAAAAAGTAGAAGCCAAAGGAAGGAAAATAAAACTAAATAGAAAAATCAAATAGAAAGAAAATAACAACAACAACAACAAACACACAAAAAATGAGCATTGTAAAGAAGTGGTAAATAAAGAGGGTGGACTATGAGATTCTTTGCCACTCTACAATTTCACTGCTGGTTTGGAATGCATAATCAAGACTATAAGAATTGAACATAATTGCATTAGTTTACTAATTAAACAGTCACTGTAAACACCTTATACAAACAAGTTCAAAAATTAAGCAAGACAATGGGAAGAAAAAAACCTCTTAAAATAGAAGGGTGCTGTAATAAGAATTGGCTACCTGAACATCTTCTACTTCCTGGAGAGAGCAGGACGCTGAAGTGCTGAACCACCCACTAAAATGGAACACATAAAACTTCAGGGTCCAAAGATTTTGAATGTTCTGAGACTGAAGTGCAACTTTGATCAGAAATTGTGGTTCAGACTCTTGTTCAGTGATATCTCCATTCCCTAGAGTGAGATGGAGTTGAAGGAGGAGGAGATTTTGTTAAAAAAAAATAGAGAACTGGGAATATAAAAGAATAAAACCCAGTTATTTCTTTTAGTATTAATTATCTATAGAATGAAACCTCCATGGCAGATGTGCCAGCCAACTCTCTCATCATCAATTTCAAGACTTCAATCAGTGGATGACTCACAGTTAGTGAAAGAAAAATTGTTCCAGCTACATAAGAAGAGCATAAATATTATGTTTCACTTGGTATCATAATTAACTGCATGCTTCAGATATTTCTTTCATGTCTGCTTTCACAATAGGTAATATAATTTTCTGTTAATAGGATTAAAATGTCTTTTAAAAAGTAAATACTTCATTGGTTTAGGAATGTTTTCTGTTTGTTTTGTGCAGATACATATTTGGCTACAGGCATAGTATTTATACCTCAGTGTAAAAAATAATGAAGAATATTAAGATAATACATATAGTCCAGAAGCAGAAGCAAGTCTCTTGCTTAACATAATTATAAAATAAACACTTTTCTCTCAATTTATGAAAGAGAATTTCAAGGTCTCAAACCAAAACATTTTTTAATTGATTCATATGAAGAAAAAAATTACAGTGTCAAGACACAAATGTTTAGGCTAGGAACATTAACAGTAGCAATGCAGAAACTCCCAAAGTCAGAAGTGTCTTTTCAACATCCCATTCTGAATTGAAAGTCAAAAAAGAAAACTACCACCTACTATTCAGGCAAAAGGAATTCTGTCATATGGGATATCAGCTACTTCTCATTTCAACATCTAAATACAGGAAGGGTAAACAAAGAAAAGAGATAGAAAGGTGAAAACAGTTTTAAAAAGATAATTAACAGCATAAGCTTTAGATTTCAAAACTCAGCTAACAAGCACGTGGATGCTGAATGCTGAATTCTTGTTGTATTCCTGTTCAAAAATATTTTAAAAATATTTATTATATATGTGATTTTTTTCCTCTCATTTTGCCTGAATTTTCACTAGTTTTCATGATGGTTGTCTCAAGTAAAATTTCTCTGGTTAATAACAGAGTAAGAAAAAGGAAAAGTAGATCTGAAATGCCATTATTCTATAAAATGTATAGCTTTCTTTATACATAAAAAGAATTTTTATTACATAGGAAGTATCATTACATCTGTTAGCTGGTTAGTATAGATATCTGCCTGGAAGAGATTTGGTCTCCCTGTTCATTGCAGCAAGCAGAATTTGGCATAAACATTTGGATGTACTCACTTAACTGCTGATCCATCTATTGAAGTTTCATTAGGGAGCCATGTGCATTTGCAAAGGATGAATGGTTTCATTAGCACTGAGACTAATAAACTTATAAAAGTTAATAATGTGAATATGTTTGATTTGGAATTATGCACATAGACATTAAGAATCACAAAAAGGCATGCTTAATAATACCCATTTTTTCCTAGACTTTCATAGCTGGGGCATTTTCCACTTTTCTAAGACCTTTTTAACAGAAAACACACATCGATTTTTTATTTTTTTTTTCACATGGCCATATGATATTATCACCCGTTTCTAGTATTACTCAAGGACTTTGATCTAAAAGCATGAATTTTAACCCTCCCAAAAATTATTTCCCACATTGCTTGACATAGGCTTTTGGATTCATTATAAGGGCAAATTTTAATTTAAGAATTAAGAATTTTAATATAAAAACTGTGTTATAGCTGAAGTTCATGCATTCTAAAGTGTCTTTAAAGGCAGTGAGATCATACCTAGGCTTAACATGGTCGTTTCTTTGAAGACTCATAGAGAACTGTCTACAATGAGATAACCTCCATGCTCAAAACCCAAAACAACACGGCTCCTGCAACAGTCCCTTGGCAAGTTTAGTTGGTAGAGTTCAAATTATACAGCACATTTTGTATACCTTTTTTCTTTATCACCACCAGAAAAGGAAATCTGTTTAGTTTTCCTTTATCCCTAGCTTGCTTTTCTGATGACAGTGTTACCTGATCATCTCACTCTACTCTACTCTCTGCCTTCTTATTTTCATCTCTGAATATTCATGATGAGGTCTGAATAATCAGCGCTCACCCTAGGAGCCTTACTTGGCAGTTGATCTCTAATGGTTGTCTCCCAAACTTCTAGACGTATACCCTTTTATATATTTATTTATTTTTAATATGAAAAATTAATTAACAGTTAGTGAAGTTACTCAATTACAGGGTGAAAGTAATTAAATATGGTACAGAAACAGCCACGTTAGGGCCAGAGCTGATTTGACTGTGTCAGCTCAGGATGACACCAAGGTGGTTATGATGTTTCCAGGACTTCAGTTCCTTTCTGAATTTATGGGTCCCTGAGTCATCTGTGAACATTCTCTGTCTTACTTCCCCAGAAGTTTCAGCAGAGACAAACACCATGAGAATGATTCTTCCCAGCCTGGCCAAGGTATTTTTCCCCAGCTTTCCAACACTATAATTGAGGAAGTCAATCTTAGTCCATCATCCATCTGTATGGGGAGACTATCAGTAATTGCACAACTTTTGATATACATATCTGCCCCCTCTCCTTGTGACCCACAGCAGCTTATAGCACAGAGGGCACTGAATGCTTTGGGGAAGAAAAAAATGACAAGCATGGGCATCTGGCAGGCTCTGAATCAAAGACATATAGTTAGAGACTCTCTGTGTTGCCAATAACTTGAGACACCATCTATTCCCTTTCATCACTTTCTTTCTATTAGAGAGAGAACTCATCTATGACAAATCTATCAGTGGCTCCATTCTTAGACTTAACTAATAGCAGGGCTGCAGCTGCAGGAATTATAAATACATCTGTTTTTGTGCTGCCTGGTACAACACTGTATCTATTATGATGATCTGACATACATCCTAACATCTCCTTCAGGTGCTGGCACATCATTTACAATAATCCCAGGTAACTGATGTTGTGACACCTCTCCTGCATGTGTGCTACATTCCTGTTAAATGACCATAAAGTGAGCAACTAAAGCAAAATATCAGAAAAGAGCAAGACCAAATTCAAACCTTCTGTAAGCGGGTGCAACTCCACAGGCATGACATATTGCAGCTTGCAGGACAAGATGGGGGTTTGACCTGCAGTGGTATGTACTCTTCTCATATAATTTTTCCCAGCTAGACAAAAACCAATACTCCCACTCTGCTGTAATTAATAGAAAGTCTGCTGGGTTGAATAGCTGTCGCCTAAATTATCCTCCCAGCTCTCCATTATTTGCCACCAAGAAGCAGTAGGGATACAGGGCATTGTGTTAAACAAGACATACAGTGAGAAATTCTGGGGTCAGTTCTGAAATGAAGCCAAGGAATTACTGAACTCAAGTTTCAATTTGGACTGAAGGGAATGTGAAATGTTTCCCTAAAATTAACAGCAAGAAAAAATGCCATTGTATTCATTGACTTGACCCACAGATGAAGTCTTTTATTTCAGAGGCAAAGAGGCCTGATCTAGCCTAAACTGGAAAAGGAACAGGAACGGTTTCCTATTACCAAAAGGTCTTGAAAGTTGAAAGATATATGAAAAGTCCAAGAACCGACAGATCCAAGATAAATTCCCTCCTCTGCCTGAAGGCAATCCCCCTGGCTTGGGTATGTGTGCTGCCATACTATCTCATTGACACTGATCCACTTTATATGAATAAACAGACCAGTTAGTCTAATTTGAAAAATGAAGAAGCTTTTGGCATACGAGGTCTTATTTCCAGACCCAATGAAAGGCTTGCATGTCTGAGTGCAGATCTCGGGGATTTTTTCAATCCTGACACATGGCACAGTTAGAAATGCAAGACGACTTCTGAAAATCCCTCTACCCTCAGCTCCTTCTAGAGTGGGGTTTGGTGGGTAAAGGGCTGTGGAGAAGAGCAGGTGGTGCTAAATGCAAGGTGAGGGTGAAGGCATGGGCCAAAGAAAGGCACTGTTGGCCCAGCTGTATGTCTATGCCACTGGCCTAGACAAGGAAATGGGTGGGGCATGGGTTGGTAGTGACAATTTCTAATTAAATCTGGGAATAAGCAGTCTGATAATTTTAAGAAATTCTTACAATTAATTGAATCAAATTTGTTGCTGAGATTTTTCAGGGCCCACAATTCAGGGGAATTAAAGTAGATTTTTTTTTGGTGGCTGCTGCCAAAGCAGCTTTTCTGTCAAACTGCCAATCCCTTGCCCAAGGTCAAAGAGCTAGTTCTCTGTAAAACAGCTGCAAATTTATTCCTAATTTGGTAAGCTGCATTTTTATTTTATCTCATTCTCAGGAACAGGTGAAAAAAAAAAAAATTAGATGATGCAGTAGAAAAGCAACTTCCCAAAAGTATATCAACAAAATTTTTCCCTAGACAGGCAGCTGATACCATTTCAGCACAGGGGCAAAATTATAAGCAATAAAATTGGAGTTTTACATTGAGAAAAACTGAACAACTTTTGCTGTAGGCAACTCTTTCAGGTCTATCAATAATACAGCTAAATGCAAATTGACAGTTGATACTTTCAGAGTGGTCTTATTTACAAGTGAATTAGATTATGCGTAATCATACTAAAAAAGCTCTCCTTTAGTGCATTTAGGATATCACCTGCATTTTTGTTTACCACCTACCTAATTCAGATTGTTGCCACTTTCGTGTACCTCAGAATTTCTCAGACAGATTTATACCACACTGAATATGAACTGTGAGGAAAGGTGCTATCAGGGTTTATAGTCAAAATCTTGCCCACGTGTGCAAACCCCTCTTAGTCTCAGTTTCACACGCATAACCGAGAGCAGGATCTGGTTCTTAACATGTTGGCATTTCTTCTGTACAGCACAGCAGGTTAATAATAAAATGGCATCTCCTCATTTCATTTCTGCGTGTAATACTTATTTATTTATTTATTTATTTTAAGAAATAACTGCTGTGTCTTTGGATTGGATGTTAATTATTCCCAGTAAGGTTTGGTGGGTTACTAGTGATGCAGATATCAAACCACCCACTCTCTTTGTAGATGAAGGGGAAGTATCAGGAGGATTTCTGCTGAAGTATTCATCACATCTCAAGTCTCAAATTGTCCAAACCATTCAATTATAACACTTCACTCAATGCATGTCAGCATGTCTGGCACTGTGTTCCAGGAACAAGTTGAGCTGGATTTCTCAAAGAGGCAGACGTTGGCTTGTCCCCTTGAGGGACAACAGAAACAGAGTCTATTGGCGCAAAGTTGAGACCTGTTTCTGGATCAGTACCTGGCAACAGTGGGAACTATTGCAGCTCTAACTTTGTAGCCTCCAGACTCAGCTCATGCATACATATGTAAAAGGTTGAGACTTCCTGTGGTAACAGCACAAGCACACTCTTTGCCCCCGAATAAATAGGTAAAATGCTGAACCGGTGATGACATGATAAAAGGGCTCTAGGGATGTGGGTCCTATCAGTACAGATCTAACCCTATCCTCACCGTCATCTTTCTGCAACTGTAAATGGAAGCAATGCTTAGAAGAGGAGACAAAATCCTTTGAGTCCTTAGAGGGCTATGTGAGATTTTGTTGTTAACTGCACAAATGCAATACATCATTGTCAGGAAGCTGTAACCCTGGATTATGGTCACTGATAATAAAAAAGGCTTTCAGAGGGACGTGATGGACACCATGCCCATTATGTGGTAGAGGGAAAAAAAAAAAAAAAAAAAAAAAAAAGGGTGTCTGGATAACTTTTACACAAATGGAAACGCTGAGATCTCCTTAAACACTGTGAGTTTGCTTTCTGTGCTGGCATGGAATGTACACATTCCCAGAGCAACAAGATGGTTGCCCTCAGGTTTTCAGTGGTAGTGTTCAGTTTGATGTATCAATATAGTTATGCTTGCACAGGCGATAATGAGCTCCAGATCATAAAGCTCTTATCAGCAACCCTGTTTAACTTTGAATATAGCTCAGATGATTCAGGCTCCTCTTTACTCTTACTTCAGACTGTTTTGACCTGAAGCTGTGGAACTGCATTGATGAAAATTAGCAAGGCCAGTAAATATAATTTAGGATAATATTTCTAAAGCTCTCAGCAAAATCCAGCCAACATCAGAGTCTGTCTTTGTGAGCTCCACTTACAGTATGGCCATGTTTCTGTACCATCTCCCTTAGATTTAGTGGGAGGCCTAATGGTAGAAGTACTTCGCCAATTAAAAATCAGAGGCAAAAAATAGTTTTCAAGAAGTCTTGTAGCAAGAGGCAAATACATTAGTGCTCAGGAAGGTAATTCTAACAGAGGGCTTTTTCCTCTGGCACCCACATAATAACACAGCCCAAAAGAGGTAAGGCTGGGATTTTCAGCTATGTGTTAGTCATTCACACAGATACAGAGATGAATCTGCAGGACTTCTAAAACAAGAAAGAATGCTTGCGTCCTGCCTCTTGCATGAACAAGACCTCCAACTCTGCCTGCCCATACGTGCAGAGATGAGCACTGAGTGATTTAGGAGCGTGTATCCCATGAAGACAGAATCACACCCAATAAGCTCAGCAGCATTTGTACCTATTCGCAGACAGCTCAGAACCAGTTGCTGGTCTGACCTAGTTGTCAGGCAACATGCAAAATGGTGCCTAACACTAAGACCATGTTTATTAGCACACATTTGTGCTGCTGGGAGATTTGGTGTGTTTGGTTCACCAGCATGACAGGGTAAAATGGTGTGTTTTTAATTAGGAGGAAGAAACAGAAGACAAAAGACATGTGAGGGACATTCTGTTGAGAGCTAAATTGATGATGAAAAGCTTTCAGTTTTTGAAACTGTTCAATAGCCAGGTGTTTTCTAGTGTGGTTATTTAGTGCATTCCACTGCAGTGTGTCAGTATTACTTAGCACTATCACATTTACATCAAGTCGAACACTGTAATGCAGAGAATATCACCATAAGAAATGAAATGTGTCAGCCTGCATACAAGGATTCCTGGGAAATATTTGCCTTTCAAAAATCCTGTGCCTTTTATACAAATTCTTCTCACATGTTTGCTACCCTAAAATTCACAGGTAATTACAATGGGATGAATAATCCACATTAATCAGGTAAGCAGGTATTTGAGATCCAGCACATCTCCTATCAGACAATGCACATGAAAATACAGTAATTGAAGCTGCTGAGAGAATTCCCCACTGACAATGTCTATGTAAATCCACTGTAAAGAATAATTCTACGATTATGTAAAATTTGCACAAGTCCTTTTATCTTTAAAAGAATGCTGCACTCTATTTCGCTTAGCACACCAATCTGAAGGCCCACAGAGTCAGAAGCGAATTGTCACATGGTCCAATCCTGAAGGGTTCACAGAGGCAAAGTCATTGATGGTCTAACACCAGCAACTGCTGTTTAGTCCAGCTCTTGATTTCTTGGAGCTCTCTGTAACAGGATGAAGAGGTCCAGGGGACAAGATGCACGAGGGGCAGCTGAGGTCCCTGCGTTGGCTCAGCACACAGCAGAGGAGCTGATGGAGGCCTGATGGCGGCTCTGGCTCCTCACAGGGAGCAGAGGGGCAGCACTGAGCTCTGCTCTGTGTGACAGCGACAGGGCCCGAGGGAACGGCATGGAGCTGTGCCAGGGGAGGGGCAGCTGGGGGTCAGGGACAGGGTTGGCTCCAGAGGGCGGTGGGCATGGAATGGGCTGCAAAGGGTGGTGGGCACAGCACTGAGCTACTGGAGATCAAGCAGCGTTTGGACACCACTCTCAAACGTTTTGCTGTGTGAAGGCCAGTCCGAAAAGTGACATTCTCTGTCTGGCACCCAGTACACTGGAGCTGCTCAGGTGACTTTGCATGTTAAAACCACACAGTTTTATTATCACTGCTCCTGCAAGTCCTTGCAAAAGGCCACACTTCACTCTCAGCATAAGTTTGTCACAGGAGCTGCCAGCGGCAAGAGGAACACATTGCCTCTTCTTTGAGACTAAGACAACAGCTGATTCTGTCTCAGGAGACTGTGCCAATAAACTAAATATAAAGCTAATAAAACAAATCACAATTTAGTTAAAAGGCACATGAACAATACCCAGAGAGACTCTCACTCATCATCCCAAACTTGCCATTTTAATATATGTTTATTATAACAGTGCGTATTTGCTAGCGAATGTCTCATGAACTTGAATTGGTGATCATCCAATAGACCTTGGGTATACTGTGTGAGCCACTGTGTGACGTTTCATCTAGGCCAAGGTCTAAAAATGGTGCACTGTTTCTTGAAATAAATTAGAAAGTATTCTAGCAGTGTTCAATCACAGCCATGCAACAAATTAAAAATTAAAAAGATAAGCAATGACGAGTGTAAAAATCATCTATCTGTTTCGTGTGTTTTTAACAACCATTTTGGCAGTGTGTTGTAATGAAAAAGTAAGTGTATGAGTGGGAAAAACAGCAGTGTTGTGATTGTAGCTGAAGTTTCTTTTGTAAATCAAGGAAACTATTCTGGATATACATGATAGGCATCAAAAGATGGATATCTCATCAGACTGCAGGTTTGTGAATTAAAAAATAAAGAATGAAAATAGAAAGACAAAAGGACTGAGGTGGACATACTACTCTTAGAATAATATCTGGTAATAGCACAAAGTGTTAAATGACTTGTGCCAAGTGGCAGAATCTGGCCAGAGAGAGAGACCCTGGATTCACTGATCTACGTAGGGGCAAGTTTATGCACAGTCAGGTCGCACATTTCCACAGTGATGTTCTGTATGTTTCAGCTCATTTCTAGTAGGGCAAGGACAACAAACAAAGCCCTTAAAATCCTGAGGTGTGTAACAGAGCTATCTCACCTGCCTTTCGTCACAGCCTGGCTGCTGGGATGCTGTTATATAACAACGGCAGCATCGATGGCATCTCTGGCTTCATGTCTTTGAATTAAATATATGTAATGACATATCACTGCAGCAAGGCTTGAATGATACCAGGCATGTGATAACCTCCTGCCCAGCACCTATTCTGTTGAGGCAGTGCTGGCTGCACTGCATGCTTGCTGCAATGCCATACATGTGCTCTCAGAAACAATCAGCAGGACTGTTACAGTCAGAAAAGCCTGCCACAGCCAGTAGTGACAAAATCACAAAATTGAATTAGCATACTTTTATCCTATTTTTGAAAATTTCTTCCCCTTTTTCATTCTTTTTCCTTTCCCCATTTCCTACTCCTCGACAGCCTGTGCCTTTTCATCTTCCAGCCGGCTGTAGCAATCCTCTGGGAAAGAGAATCTTTCCACACATGCAGCACCTGCTTCCCTCTCCCCTGCAACAAATAAATACCCTCTAGCCCTTCAGATTTCTTTAGGATCATCAAGCATGGTTTTAACTTTAACCTGGCAATGTATTTTTACAGGGATTCTTAGGTAAAGCTAGTGTTTGTGTGCATGTGTGTGTGCGCATAGTGTTTCTGGCTGCTGCCCCAGACAAAGCCAGCTCTGTATCATGTGCTTAGCAGCTTCCCTGCAATGACTGCAATGCCCCCGAAGTGCTCAGGCATTGGAAAACCCTCACATCACAGACAAACAGATTTCTGAGGCAAGAGAAGGTCTTCAAGTGTAGAAGACTCAGTTTGGGCCTCATTCTGATGCATTATTACAACTAATGCATCTATCAATGGCACTAGATTGGTAAAAAAGAATTTAGCTTCTGCTGTGACAGTCAGATATCTCTCTGTATTTTTTCCTCCATGAGAGTGCTCAGAGTCTTGTCTTTTGTTTCCCAGACTGCTTTCTGACAATAATTTCCTCTTATCGTTCTCTTGCCCTCTCACAAAATGTTCTACAGCCCTTTTGCAGGGACTCATCCATGAGGATCCTTGCTTGTATCTGCACTGCTTTTAAATTTCAGCTTTCCCTTTTACTCTGCTCTATTTCCATATGTCATTTTCCTTTTCTGCCTGTCTGGGAGTTGCTGTACCTAACTCTGTAAAGCATTATCTCTCCATCTCTCTAAAGTGTTTTGTGGTACTTTGTGTGAAGGATGGCATATAAAAATAAATTGTATTGCACTGTATTTTTGGACTGGCATCTAATCTTTACTGAGCTCATTCAGCCTATTTCTGAAAAACATTGGATCTTAAAGACTCTTCTGATCCAATGAATCTTGATGACTTTTCTGATCCTAGAAAAAGACTCCCTAATTTTCAAGTCGTCTCCTGACACTAACACAGAGATAGGAGTAAGGAGATTGGCTTGAAAAATAGGGTTTGGTGGAAAAATATTCCTGGAACTCTTCCTTGTCTGTCGCGTGTCTTACCCTCACCTCTGCCCTCCACCCCACATTTTACTTGCAAATGTCCACAGGTATGAGTGCTCAGGCGGGGGGAGTGGGAAGTGGGCTGATGGCATGCTGCACTTGAAGCGAAACAATCCAACAGCTTGCTTATGCATCTATTTGGCTTAGGATGGAAAATTAGAACAGCTTTAATCTGCTAGCAGCATCAAGCGGGAAAGCACTCCCTGGAGTGAAAGCGTTAGGAGTATCACAGCAGGGGCTGATGAGAGACAGCCTGCTGTGGTCTCACAGCAAGGCAGTGGCACTTGATGCGCAAAAAGCTGGGGTGCTATGGAGGACCCAGGTGACCTGATGGGAAATGATAAGGGAGAAGGAATCTGCCTTTTTACTGGGCTCCTCTGCAACAAGAAAATGCATTCAAAGACATACTCCCACAATAACATCTTTGCTGATCCTTCCACACCTTTCAAACTATATCATTTCAAACATTTGTTCTCTACCTTACCAACCACAGTGTGTGTGATCCCTCCTACTTCCACATGCAACCCATTTTAATTCAGAAGTCTTCTGCATAGGAATAGTCATGGCTATATGTGAAGTGGTCAGAATTTGTCCTCAGGCCAGAAGATTCCGTGAGCAGCAGCCACACCTTTGCACTTTTATGCAAAGCACAAATATATTTGCTTTCTACTAAATAATTCATAAAAACTGAAGGCAAGCCCTGAACTACTAAGAAAAAGGATACTGTGTAGAGATTGTCCTTATTTGCCTTGAGACTCACTGAATTGTGTAGGACCGCTCAAATGACTGCATGTTAGTAGGGAAGATTTAGCTCATGGCTCTCTGTAAAATCAGCTGATTCAAGAAATCTGACGCCTTAGAACGTCCTTCTGCATGACTTACTTGTTGATTTGTTCTTTGGCACCCATAGGATGATTGGACATGCTGTCCAGCACCTCTGGAAAATAATCCTACCCTTAATTTTACCCCAGTGAGAAGCTTGACTGTACTCTGTGAATGCATGTGTGAACATAAAGGTAGATATAGCACATGCCTTTACAAGGTGAGAGCTAGGACTTGTGGAGACAGTAAGAAATACTAACAGCTTCTAACAAAGAAAAGAACTCTGGTGTTTGCAATACCAGATATATGCTAGTTGAATACTTTGGAGATAAGACCCAATGGCAAGAACTATCTGTGGTTTTTTATTAGTATCTTTCTTTCTTCCTTTCTTTCTTTCTTTCTTTCTTTCTTTCTTTCTTTCTTTCTTTCTTTCTTTCTTTCTTTCTTTCTTTCTTTCTTTCTTTCTTTCTTTCTTTCTTTCTTTCTTTCTTTCTTTCTTTCTTTCTTTCTCTCTTTCTCTCTTTCTCTCTTTCTCTCTTTCTCTCTTTCTCTCTTTCTCTCTTTCTCTCTTTCTCTCTTTCTCTCTTTCTCTCTTTCTCTCTTTCTCTCTTTCTTTCTTTCTTTCTTTCTTTCTTTCTTTCTTTCTTTCTTTCTTTCTTTCTTTCTTTCTTTCTTTCTTTCTTTCTTTCTTTCTTTCTTTCTTTCTTTCTTCCTCTCTTCCTCTCTTCCTCTCTTCCTCTCTTCCTCTCTTCCTCTCTTCCTCTCTTCCTCTCTTCCTCTCTTCCTCTCTTCCTCTCTTCCTCTCTTCCTCTCTTCCTCTCTTCCTCTCTTCCTCTCTTTCTCTCTTTCTCTCTTTCTCTCTTTCTCTCTTTCTTTTTGCCCCCATATCTCTATTAGTTTTTGGTGTTTTTTTTTTTTTTTTCTTTGTTTGTTCGTTTTGTAATGTATTTAGACAAACAAACTTATTTGCAGCAGTAAAACTCAGGTGCAAATCGTGGGTCCCATCCCAAGTTTATTATTAAGTTTATTATATTTTTGTAGTTTTGTAGGCTGTTTCCTCCAGTCTACTTAGAGCCAGATTTTCTCAGCTTGAGTTTTTTGTCCCTTGGGAGCATCCCAATGGTCAGAGTCCTACAAGTCTGCATTACTTTGTATGGATATGAAAGGCTGGTAGGACTCAATCACAAATGTTTCCTAATCATTTTATGTTCCTGTGAATATCAGACCTTGACGCCAGCTTGCATATAGCGTACAGCAAGACAAGCTTACCTTGCTCAACCTCAGAAAGGACTTATATGCCTCCTTTCTTTCTGGAAGTTGTCCAAAATTATGCTACTGTTTCTCAGTCTCTTTTCACTTTTCAACAGATGACAACTGTTTCCTCCTCATCTAGTTATTTGAAACTGAACTTGAAAATGCAAAGACTATCTGTTTCTAAAATCTTACACAGCAAAATACAGGAGGTCTCTGATGACAAACAGCAATTCATTGTTCATGTGAATCTCTGAGGGTGAGTTGGGAGGTGGGATGTTTGCTGACTGTAAGCTAGAGGCATCAGATGCTTTCTGATAACCTGTGTGATCTGGTGAGCACCAAACTAGCATGGAGGAAAGAATGTGTATGCACGTGTAAGTAGGAAATGCAGGTTATGTCACTTCCATCAAAATGTCCTGAGGTCCACTTGGCTTAAAACTGTTAGAAACCACTGTCAGAGTATTATAGCTACAGCGACTTTCTCTTTGCTTCTCAGTGGAGTCAACTTGAATTGTCTGGAATTAGCATAAACCTTTGCAAGTGTACTCTGCAAGTAAAACTGTGAATAGCTGTATAAAAGCATCTCTTGTATAAGTGAACTTAATACAAGATAAATTGTACGGTGTGGAGACAGGTTCAGCATGCTCAAAAATGTTTAAGTACATTCTAAAGCTGAAAAGCCTTCTGGATGCAGCCAAAGCCACTGCTGCATGCTGGTAAGAGGTTAGAGGACTCTTGAAAATGACCCTCAGGCATTTCTCCCTCATGCGGTATGTACATATTAGATCCAGGAAAAAACAGATAGGCCAAACTTGTCTGTTCCTGATCACTGGATGGGTGATACTGGGAGAAACTATGGCAAGGCTAACATCCAGCAGTGTCTTCCTGGTCCCAAGTGTTTGTGAATGCATTCAGAGATGCGCTTAAGCATCTCATTGTGACGTTGCCATTGTGCTTTTAGCAAAATCTCTGCAACACCTCTCTAGGCATCAAAATAATGTACTTTTGTAAGGGTGGTGTTTTAAATATTTTAACAGTATGTGTGCAATATTTCTGAATATTAATGGCTTAGAAGACATAGTTAATCATGCTCCCTGTACTGGAGTAAGTAAATAATACTCTTGACACTAACACAATATAAAATCATCTAGAACTGCAGAATATCATTGGTGCTTCACATAAGAATTTTCTGAACAGTTTTAGTAGTGCAAAGTAAATACAAAATGGTAGGGCAGTTGCTTAAATTATTCCTCACTTTGAAAGAGTCTAGGGATAATTACTTTTTATTTTATTTCTAAGAGTGCAAAAGCTGTCACTGGATTTCTACATCATAATGATATTAAATTAATATGCAATTAGTACCATCATGAAAAGGTGTTTGTTTTTTTAATCTGCAGTGATATGATAACCCTACGAGCTGAAATACTTTATAGCCATAGTAAACTTCTGCTTTAACAGAATCTTTATACAGTTTCCCTTTTTCAGTCATTTATTTTTAACCAGTTAAATTGTAAGGAGACCTAAATCAAGCCAGGCTCCCATGTATAAGTTTCTAAACTTTCTTCCTAAAAATTCTTGAATGACCAAAGCAAAGTAATTTGTATTGTAATTTATATGTTTACAAAAACTCTGAACCACTTTTCTTCTTTTGTTTGCCATGTCTTATCAATCTTGTGAACTTTTATATTATCTTTCATCGGTACCGCATTTACATGCTTATAAATTTCATACTTTAAATTAATAAAGGTTGTAAAAGCAACAGAACAAGTGATATATCAAAAAGCAGTTAAGACTTTTTTGTAGAAGATAAAACATTGTGAAATCAATTAGGCACAGCTCTTCAAATGTATTCTCTACCTAGCATCTATTGATGTCGATAGAAAGACTTGCATTCACCTTCAGAATCTGATTCTAGTGCTCTGAAGTCAGTAGAAAGACTTGTGTTGATGTCAATGAGCTATAGTTCAGACTGTCATTGCTGGAGAGTAATAAATTCAATCAAACAGATGTGTTGGAATCAGGAGACCACGCATCTATAAGGACCTCTCCATCTGGTTCTCCATGGTAGATATCCCTTCATCTTATCTCTTTCACATAAGGAACATCAGCAGTATCCATAGTTGTCAAGTTGTACTTTGTTTTATGATTCCTTTGTAGAGTGGTTCATATGCTAAAGCCAGACTGAAACTAAACATGTGTGTTTGACTTCACTGAGCAATATGAGAGTGTGAATCCTCAATCAGGCATCACCTTCAAAACTGTTATTGAGTGATTAATCTATAATTCATAGTGCAACTGGCAAACAAATAGGTTTAACAGAGGACTTTGCAGTTACATGTCCAGAAAACAGTGCATGATTTATTATTTTAGTTAGAGCTAAAAGGAAATCATCTTTGATCTGATAGTTGGAATAGGAGCTGGTTTTGAGCTAAAATAAACCTTCTTATCATTTTCTTCCAGTAAAGAACCTAAACCTACATCAGAAAATAATTAAAAAATACCAAAGGCTGCAGCAAATTTGGTTGAGGATGGATCAGTGCTGAATGATTTATTATTTTCTAGGGCACTGTTATCTCTTGATCTATTATTATTATTATTAATATTGACTTTATGCTTTGAAAGAGGCAAAACTTCAGCTCCACAAGTCTAGAGTGGAAGCTAACCATCTGATAAGTATCACACTTTGGTGAAAGTCATAGTGAAACAGTTCTCCCAGTTTTTGGATGTATTTGGTTAGTTTCCAGTTCTATAGTTTCTAGAGCTGCCTGTGGCAGACAGAGCATGGTTTCCATGTTGGATTAAATGAATAAATAGAAAGGAGCTGTATATATAATGATTATTACTATGTGAGAGGACCGAAGTATGATTGTATTCAGGCTGACCAGTGCATAGAATAGCAGACAGTGGGGTTCTCCTATGGTTAAAACATCTAAAATTTGTGGAGAATCTCTGGAACTAAGTGTGTGATAATATCAGATGAGATTAATTGAGTTTTAAACAGAAGGTTCCTTGGTAGCCTTTCTCTTCTGGTTTTGTTGAAGTTCTGCTTGAGTTGCAATGTGTGAACTCTTTTAGGTGAAAAAGGTCCTATGTTTTGCTAGGGGATTAACACATAATGTGTGTACTGAATTTTACACACAACACTTACATTAGAAACCACATGAAATGTGAGACAGAGAAGTTGTCAGCCTTACTCAAACTGTAGAAGGCAGGTTAAAATGATATCTAGATCAGAGAAAGGTATGGAAGGAACCGTACTTAATCATTAGCTGGAGTAGTAAGCAACCTTGGCATTTACTTTAGTTCTAGTACAGCTATATTGACCTACACTTAATTTTGCATTTGTGGTCCTTAAAGTTGTGGAGTCATTACGTTTTTCCCATTTTATTTGCTTCTATGTGGAATGAATGGGGCCCTACACTACAGATATTTTTTATAAGATCACCTCTGTTAAGCAAATACTATATAACTGTTAGGGAAATGGTAAATGTGCTAGACCTCTTGAGCAATCATTTAAGATCATTGTGGTTTCCATGTTTGTTGACACTAGCATAGTGAAAACAGTCATAAAAGTAGAAGAAACTTAAAAATTAAGTTCTCTAGTGATGCAATCAGCTGAACGTTCAGTGCAGATCTGCTGAATCTGAGGCATTCAGGAAAGATTGTTCTTATTTGCTTTTGTTCACTAGTGTTTTCTCAGTCCAAACTACATGTTGCACATTACGCTTTCCTGTTACAATAGAGGCAAGGGGTAATGAAATGATTAGAACCTTGCTACACTTAACGGGTAATATATAGAAGACAATGGACACTAAGAAAGCAGAGCCAGTGGCAGGAGTTCCAGTTATGCTTCTATTTACATAAACTGATGACCTCCAAAAAGTGCTCATAGTCAATACCTCTGGTGAAAAATCCTTTACTGCTAAAGTTCAAGGACCTTTTTCATCCTATTTGTGTGGCTTGTGGAATTACAGAGAAGAGAAAGGAATTTGGCTATCAGCTGGATTTCATTTCACAACCTTTATATCCCAGCCTGAATAGTCACAACCAAGAAATCCATTAGGAATTCATGGCCTGTAGAGCTTGACTGTTCAACTGACAACATTTATCATGAGCTCTTTGCAAAATCATATGAGATTTCATAACAGGTGTCCACTTCGCACAGGTCATCACCACAGTGGCCTGTGTCAAAATCCATTATACAGTAGCTGAAAGCTATACATACGTGTTGCCAGTTACCTCCTTCTGTGATGTGTGGTGGAATGCAGTGAGAAACAAGCAGAAGGCACAAAGTTTATGTCTGAACTTTCCTCTGGCTGTGAATTTCTCCTCCAGAGTTGAAAAGGAGAGGGAAGTATTGAATGAAAATTCAGGAAACTTTCAACTTTGCTACAAAGAGAGGAACAAAGAACCATTAGCATAGGTTTTATTAAAAGTCCAACAAATTTTTATTATTTGGTGGCCAGTTTAAACAAAACATAACCATCTAAAATTCCACTTACTCTTCCTGAATTTTGTACCAGTCTTGTAGGTTGGGCTGTTTTATTGTGTAATGAGCCTCTTGTCTGACAGTTTCTGCTGTCCCTATTGATTGTAAAATCATTGCTCCTGGGAAAACAAAGTTTATATGTTGATAAGTGGTGAAAGAAAGAACAGGGTTGTGATGAGAAAGTATAGCAACTCTTCTCACTTCTATCTCATGCTCTGTCTCTCTCTAAGCAGAACAATTCACATTCTTGCAATTTAGAGAAAAGTTTCTAAGTCCTCTATTTGGGAACATATTTCAGTTTCTCCTGGGAGCTGAAAGCAGTTTGCTGCGCAATGCTTCAGACTCTCACAATGACTGATTTTCTACTTCCTTCTCTTGGGGTAGAATCAATGATGTTAGGGTAGGTTCCAAGAAAAATTTATTGGAATAGGGAAAAAAAAAAAAAAAAGACAAAAATAGTTGAACCCATTTAATAGCCGTGATATCATTTTACTGGCTTCCTCTCTCTGCAGGGCATATGTCAGTGGTTGATTTTGTGCTTGGAACCCCAAAGGAAGGGTCTGTAAAGACTTTTTACATTGAAAAGATCACCCCAGAGACAGCTGTCCCTGATGATATTAACCACTGAAAAGATACTTGCAAACAGGGTGATGAAAAGCTCTAAAGAATGGTGGAAAGTGATGAGGCTGAATGTCACCTTGATACAGAGGAAATGATTCCTAGAACTGGGAGAAAAACATGAGTTATTTCTATGAAAGATAATGCAATAATATTTTTAAATAAGATTGGAAATCATTCCAGTTGCATTGAGTTTCTTAAAAACTGGATGATTTACAGTGTCTTAGCTTAAAATGAGAATGTAAACAGTGTGTAGGATCTGAAGAAGGAACATTGATTCATTTGTTTCAGGTTCTTAAAACACACATGGACTGGCTTTGTTCTGCCAGCATGAGGAAACCATCTGCCAAATTAGCAAACAATACCTTCTCTGCCAAATCCAGTTTTCACACCTTAACTTTTTCTAGTGGTGTTCTTTCTACTTGGACCTGCATCAGTTCCTGTTACCACAAAAGTAAAGGACATTTTGGAATATTCCTCAGCATTCAAAAGACTTGGACTTTCTTAGAACAATAATATCCCTGAGTAAAAGTTTTCCACCAACATTCCATGTTAAAGTCAGAAATCTGTATCTCTGAGAGGATCAGATGAGACTCGTTACCATGGAATTGAATGAGGGAAGAGGGACACCTATTAAAATTACCAATGCTTAATGTAAAGGAAGGGTTAATTTTGCTGCAAATTTCTGAGTTCTACCAAAAGTAATTCTTATTTCTTATGATACAGAGAGCAATGAGTCCTTCCTTTATTCTACCTCAGGGTCTTTCTTTTTCTTTCTTTCTTTCTTTCTTTCTTTCTTTCTTTCTTTCTTTCTTTCTTTCTTTCTTTCTTTCTTTCTTTCTTTCTTTCTTTCTTTCTTTCTTTCTTTCTTTCTTTCTTTCTTTCTTTCTTTCTTTCTTTCTTTCTTCTTCTTCTTCTTTTTCTTTTCCTTTTCCTTTTCCTTTCTTTTTCTTTTTCTTTTTCTTTTTCTCTTTCTTTCTCTTTCTTTCTTTCTTTCTTTCTTTCTTTCTTTCTTTCTTTCTTTCTTTCTTTCTTTCTTTCTTTCTTTCTTTCTTTCTTTCTTTCTTTCTTTCTTTTTTCTTTTCTTTTTCTTTTCTTTTTCTTTTTCTTTTTCTTTTTCTTTTTCTTTTTCTTTTTCTTTTTCTTTTTCTTTTTCTTTTTCTTTTTCTTTTTCTTTTTCTTTTTCTTTTTCTATGTCTCATATTATTTTTTTCTGAAAACAAATACTATTGACAGACCTACCCACATAATTTGACGTATTTTATGCCAAGGAATGTGACATTTAAAACAAACTTATTTTAAAAATTCATGCCTTCAACAAAAGAAGTAAAAAAAAAAAAATAATACCCAGAAAAAAACACTGTAGTGCAAGAATAAAGTTATTCTGCTTCTCACTGTTCTTAATACCTCTTATGGCCATGATGTTAGAAAGTGTCAGTGTTCCCTGTTGTGCTGACATCACAGAGCTAGGGTGGTGACATAATACCCATTCACCTACTGGAAGAAGCACCTTCATGCTGTGAAATTCCTCCTACCTGAGAAAGAAAACTTTTTTTTCCCCATACTTTCAGGAGGCAGAGGCAGTCAGTTTGAATAGCTATAGTTTTTTAGCATAGGTGAACAAAAAAGGAAGAGAAGAACCAAAAATAGCATCTTCTCTGAGAGCATGAAGGTTTTGCTTCTTCCACAGCACACTGTATCAACACTGCTCCACAAAATGGCAGCTGGCTGGCAGACACAAGCTTCTGAGAAGGATGATGTAATACTCCCTGGAAAATTAAACAGCTGCCATGAAGCTATACATCCTGCTGTGCTGGCTCCCAAAATGTAGTCTTGAGGTGAGGTGAGGTGGGGTTGTATGCTGTGGTTCAGGGCTAAACAGCCTCAGGGACATCTCTATGGGAAAGGAAGGAGATATTGAGTTGGGATGGCATCAGGTAGCTGCTGCCCTGAACTCTTACAGCCCAGTGCATTGAGAGTAATACATTTTATATACTCCAGCACCTGAACAAAGTGAAATTAGTAATAAAGTACCACTAGTTTGCTGTTTCAAGCATCTTCCACCTTATACATATTCTTTTAAAGCAAAACAAGCAATAGCATTAAACTTTTACCCTTTTGGAGAGAATGAAAAGTGAGAAGGGCAAGGAAGGGAAAGATGACAAGATTTTCATTTTTGTGTTTTAGTTCAATATAATGGTTCTGTTCCCAAGCTTTAGGCCAGCTGCTTGTTCAAAGTCGAAAATGGCCCAAATTTCATAAATGACCATGAACTTAAAAGGCCTAGGATGTTGAGGAACTGTTATGGATTTTATTAAGCAGAATCTTCTTTTCTTTTCTTTTATGCCACTGTATTTTCATACCTGTGTGGGACACAGCTCTCTATTTGAAAATCTGAAGTCATTAAATATAGCTAAGTGTGCAAGAATGTTTCAGATTTCTGGGGGAAAAAAAAGACCTGCAATAGCCAGATGAACAACAAAGACATTTTTTCTTCGATTGAGAAGTCCCAATGCAAAGATGAAATTGCACTTGGGTAAAAAATAAATAATAAAGAAAAAAGGCCACGGCTCTTGGAAAATCTGCCCATCCTTCAGGTGAGAATGAGGATCCCTCCTCTTCAAATGGATGGAGTATGGCAAATTTGCTAGTGCGAGAAGCAGCTTGTATAAGATACTAGCTAACCAGGCTTTATATTCTCTTCAAAAAAAAACCAAAACCTTACAGTGTCTCCTTAAGTACAGGCAGAGGTAGCCAGCAGACAGTGTACAACATGTGTAACTCTGGGCATTGAGAACTTTGTGAGTCTGCCAAAAACTCATCTCATTAGTGCGCTTTGCAGCTGTAGAACAACCGTTTGGCTGAAATGATGTAGGCTGAATATAAAACCACGTCCTGGAGGTGAAAGGCCCGGTTGAGGGAGTATGCTGGAACACCATGCACCAGAATGATGTTCTAGGAATTCCCTGGCCAGGGCAAGAAAATTCATCTGCACATCTTGATACCAAGCTTTGACAGGAAAAGGTATATTCTCTGCAGTGAGATCTCTCTTTGCAGCCAGCTCAATCCTGGAACCGTTAGGCTGGAGCAGTACATCTTTTATACATAACGCTCACAGACCTGATATACTCGCGTCAGGAAGGAAATTAAGACAGCTGCCTGTCCCGCAGGAGCACAAATTAAATGCTGAAGCCCAATACATTTATGCAATGTTTTATACACCTCCAAAACACAAAAGCTGTCAAGTCACAATTTTGGTGGTTTTTGAATTGTTTCTTATACACTGTCAGGGCTTTGTGCACTGTTCTTTACATTTAAAGAAAGCAACACAGACTGATTTCTGACATGCACCCTCCTATCACATCTATCAGTGCAGTACAGTGAGTGTTAAATGAATGTCACCACAGAGCCTCTCTCTCTCTCTCTCAAGTTTTAAATTTCCCTTGCTAGTGTAAAACTTAATGAAAGCCCTGGAGTATACAATAGCATTTTGAAAACAGGAATTTGTGACTGCTGTGAATCATCACTCACAGCAGGGACCCAGAAATGTGAATTGTGGGAGGAACAAGCTCAGTCCCCCTCTCTTTTTTACTGGGAATTTATTACAGGCGTGTCATTATTTACAATGCACCATTCACATCCTCTAAAGAGCCAATAAACTGGCTGCTGAATATGCATTTTGCTCTGTGGTGAACACAGATGTTTCCAGCTAATATCCATTTCATTTAATTTCTTTTCTTTAAAAAAAAAAAAAAAAAAAAAAAAAAAAAAATCTATCTTGCTATTTCTGTAGCAGCTGGGTAACTATTTGCCAGTCTTCGGTTTGGGAATCACTCCTCATATTTATTATAGTTGGTGCCATTTGTGTTGCTAAAAGTGAAGGTCTGTCCATATTACCATCCTCTATCTGTATTTGCAAAGATACTGAATGCAGTTGCTAGAATTTTCTCACAGTTTAAAGAAAATGCCGCTTGAGGTTTCACCACAGGTTCAAATTTCACTAATGACATGTGGTAAAAATAATGTCAGATGTTTTTATGTCGCGAGAGCACATTAGAAGCTGCTGGTGCTGGAGGGGGATTTGTTTTGTTTTTGCATTCCTGCAATATATTGTTGATTCACAACTGACAGGTTGGTGGTCATTAATTTGCAGTCCCTTCATGTATTAATACAAGAAGGCATAGGGAATTATGGTGAACTGCAAAAGGTTTGGAAGTTCAACTCAGATAATCAGTCCCAACTTTAGATACTTATCTCTGCTAGCAGTATCCCCTGGGAATGCAAAACTGGTCTGCCAGTTCTGTGAATAAAGGCTCTCCTGAGATTTCAGTTTCCTGCATCTTGTCTGACTGGAATCTGAAAGTTCAAAGGTAGCCAATAAATACATTTCTGATTATCATCATCATTTTTATTCATAGTCTGATAGCATTTTTTTTTAAACCCTTGCAAGAACTGTGTTTTCACCCAGTGTGAATGCAGATAATGGCTGAGGAGGTGGCAAAGAGGGGCTCGAGTTTTATCCAAATCAGATTGTTCAAACGAGATTGCTATTCTATAAATTCCTCCCCTCCTTGTGGTGTGGAAGGCAGTGTTATTGGGAATCACCAGATGGCTGGTTACAGATGGTGTTATACATTCTATCTTCAATTAGCTCTTGAAGAAGTGCTTATTGTTAGCGGTGGTGCAGTTCTTCCTCAACACAAAAATGCTACCACTAAGACCTGCCTTGTCTGAACATCTCCAAAGAGCAAAGCATTTTTAGAGATGAGGGTGTGAGAGAGACATGTCAAAAGCACTCCCATGGGAAAGCACTGCAGACCCAGTGTAGGTGAATGATCTATGAGGGAGCAGCTCCCTGATTTTGTCCCAGTCAAAGAAATAAATTATTACTTGAGTCTACACTATGGGAATTGGGGCAAAACCATGCAAAAGCACAAGGAAACAAAGGTAGCATGTTTTTGAGGTGACAAACTATATCCTCAGGTTTTGCTCTCCTCATCCCAGTCCTGCCCCTCCACCTCTATTTGCATGGTCACTACTGTCCTCTGGTGAAGCCTGTGTTTCAGTGTGGTGTGGTTAGGAACAAGAAGGAAGACTAGAAAAGCCAAGCATCATGCTCAAAGTTCTGACTCACAGTAAGGACATCTGCATAAATTAATGTGAAGCAATTTTGCTCAGAACAGCATGCTAAGAGACACTGCCAGTACGTCAAAGAGATGAACCCACAGCCCACGTTGTACTGGTAGGAAGATCTGTTTTGAGTATAAATGGCACGTTCTCCTTGTATTGAGCTGAAATCATTTTTTTCTTTGTTGAAACAAAATAAAAGATTATTATAGGTGTCATTCCATTTGTAAAAACCCACAGCAGAGCTTCCTGGCATTTCAGTGTATGCTCATGTATGAAAAGCATATGTGGAAAGGACCTGAGTCAACTACTGTATTGGACCAAGTTCTTGCCTCCTGAAAAAGGTGCCTGGCAAAACCATCAACTCCAGTGTCTGCACAACACTAGCAAGATGCTGGTCAGCAAAAAAAACTAGGTCTTTTTCATCTGTATCACTATCGTACAATGCATAACAAACTAGTATTTATTTACAATAAAGGAAAGACAGGTTTGCATTCCACCAAAGTATGAAATAATCAGACAGATCCTGAGGTTATCAGACAGACTGGAAGGAATCAGTTCCTCTTTTTAAAAAAGAGGTAGAAATCCCACAGTGTCACTGATATCTGGGCCAGATGCTAAGACCTGCCAATATCTGAGAGCAAGAGAAAGAGCAATGCAGATTAAATGACTGATGCACTATGTGGCCAAAATCTCCAAGTAAGCAAATATCTATGCCCGTGTGTGGAGCTCTCCCATAGCAGGGCTTGGGCTCCCTCTCACTCTTCAAGGTGACAAACTGCCCCTGGTCCTTCCAACCTACTAACATCTACAGGGCCTTTTAAAAACTGTTTTTTTTTGTTTTTTGTTTTAAAGGTGCTTAATTATAGACTTCAATCACAGTAAATAACCAGGTGTGAAAATTAAGTATTATCCATGCAGAACAATCCCTAAATATGTATTTAAATGACAATAAAAGTTTTACAAGTCCCCAGACGCTCGTATAATCTGGCGTAATGGCTTCCATAATCCCACAGGCCCAGAGTGTGGTACACCATGAGTGCCAGGCCTGCATCCCCACCAGGGAAAGGCTGTGCCCCCCAGGAGGGAGGAGACACCACTGAACCCTCACTCATCAGAAAGCAGGCATCCAGATTGTCCCAGAAAGACAGACATATGGTGAGCTGCTGTCCGGAAGAGTCTTACAGCAGGTAGGAAGTACAGAGTGAAATACAGCTCTGAAGCCGTGCTCTGTAATATCAATAAAGATATGCCTTTAGGCTCCTATAAACCCTGTCCAGACAGTAAATAACCCCATACCCGCAGTCCTGGTAGCCAGGAGCTGGGGCTGCCATGCTTACTTTCATTCTTATGTTGGAGGTCCCCAAGGTATGGACCCCTTCACTGCTTTGGTACAAAATGGAAAGCATGTTTTTAAACCCTGTCCATTCATTTAAAAAGGCATGCTACACTTCCCTATTATGTTTCCTTTAATCTCATTTTTCACTCTGCTCCCCTGGACTTCAAGGGGACCTTCTCAATCTTTATGGCACTGGAGCTCTTTAATGGTTTTCTAAAACTGTATTATCTATCTATCTATCTATCTATCTATCTATCTATCTATCTATCTATCTATCTATCTATCTATCTACCTACCTATCTATCTACCTATCTATTTGTCCCTAGCCCCATAGTCCAGCTTCCTCTGTTCATAAAGAAACTGTGATTTGGTGAATTTTTGGATCTTGATAATAAGCAATCAAACATTTCCATGCTTTTCATATGCTCATACTTGACCATCTTGTGCCTTCTTCATGTATGGTCTTTCCCCTGTAGCACTCACTCTTAAATCGACCATTTTGTGCTTTAGTCTCTGCGTTCTTCCTGAATGTGGCTTTCACCAGGGCATAGGCAAATGGGACCAATAAGGAGAACAGGATTTGAAATTCAACAAAATCAGACAGGTAACAGTGTTTAGTAGATAAAAGTGACAAAGGTGGAAAATCTTTCTACGTGACTAAATCAGCACAAGCCTTGTAGGCTATCGTTCATAGGAGCCCCATGCTCAATTCTGTTCTTAGTGGCATGTATTTTGTCAATTTTCTATTCCCATTTTGCTGCTCTCCTGTGCTTCTCTCTATAAAACTGCCCTACATAAAGACTACAAATGCCTCCAAAGGAGAGACAAAACTAGCACTAGAGAAGCAGATTACGGTAACCCATGTTTCTGGTTTTGTTCCTATTTTGGAAGGCTTTTCTACGTTGCCTCTATTTTTATTCAATCACTAGCAGGAGTAGAGCTATAAAGTCAGTAAAACTGTTCATTTTAGACAACTGTCTAAAAGCCTCATCCAAGCCCACTGAAACCAATGGAAATACTTCCATTAACTTTGGTGGACTTTGGAATAGTTTCAAAATACTTATTCATATAGCAGATAACTGCCCTTTCAGGTAGATAATACACATTTCACAATCTTCCTTGAGGGCTCTCAAAATCAAAGCAATGAAAAAAAAAATTAAAACAAGTTTACATGAGATTAAGATTAGATGCACAGCTCTTTCAGTACTGCTCTAATTCAAAGGCAGCTGTCTATGCTTTGGGCACAGTATGGGACATTCTTCCTGCTTTGTGTAGAGGGAACGAAGCACAAGGGATTGATTTAGCACCACTTTCCACTCTGAATTTCTTGTTCTCTTTGTCTGTTTATTGATACTTGTGGATATAGGATATACATGTGTATGCGGTATGTATGATATGGTAGAAGATCACATTTGTGTTTTTCATCTCTCAACCTGTCAGTGAATTAAATAAAAATTAAAATACATTGACACTCTCTTCAGAGGCAAAAGCTGTTTTTCTCCATAGATCTTCATTGCATTGCATTGGATTATATTGTTCTATACAATTAGAGAGTGCCAACAACACTTCCTACGAATGAGCCCTGGCTCATTTCATTCCCTGGGGCCAGTAATGTTTAATAAGTCCAAAGCACACGGCTTAACCAGTGCCCTCCAGCTTGTGCACTGTAGTATTGCCAATAATTTATAAAAAAGGTTGTAAGAGAATATGCGAGCGGGGTGTGTGCACATGGTGTGTATGCCACAGTAGGAGCATGTTCCATATAGACAGGGGTCGTCCAGCTCAATACACTGGAGCTGCACTTAACTCAGCATCTCTCTGAAGCAGAACCAGGCACAAACCCTAATTAAACCCAGGGTGTGAATCCCTGGAGGGCAGTCATAGAAGGGTCTGTGTACTAATCCAGCTCGTGCTGACTAACAGCAGTGCTGCACAATCACTGCCGGATGAATATATTCTTCTGGCAGCTGCATGCAAACAGCAGTCTTTGCGATTCTGATGACTTTTCATTTTTATGACACTGTGTTTTAGCTTCAGGTGTGAGTGTAAGACTCCCAGTTAAGTGGCTGTTCTGATTATTTTAAGTAGTCACTAATCAAAATGCTGAGCAGAGGGGGCTAGGGGACAAGGGGGGAAAGGGATGGAGACGAGATGTAAAGGAATGTGTGAAGGTTACAAGGGGAGGGAGGAGGGCTTTGCATCTGATTTTCCTAAGCAGGGCAATTTCTTTAGTAAGGAAGGTGAGTCTGTCACTACTTGGCCCCTGTCTGCTGCAAGTACTTCAACTTCTGAGCAACCCAAATGATGGTTACAGGGAGGGGGAAATGGCTGGAAGGTTTCCAGCAGCAACAGCAAAAGCAACAGCAGAAGAATACATTGTGAAAAATCAGTTTTAATAAAGCCCCAGCACTGACCTCAGAAACATAAGTATTTATATTATTGACTTCTGTATGAGGTTATTTGTAAAAAGGGGGGGAAAAAAGAAAGAAAAGGAAGTCTTTCTGTTCTGGTCTTGGGACCTGAGGAAAAAATAACTAAAATTAGAGAAACTGGAGATATAAACGCAGTGAGTAGAATAAAGCAAAATACCTCTGGGGTGTTCATCTGCCATAGTAGTTATTTCATATCTCATCTGTTATATGAATGTGATAGCTCCTTCCCTTTTTGATAGGATCATTATGTAGACTCTACAGATTCAATTCCATTTACAAGTCAATGGTGTGAGATTTTATAACAATTCTTTTTACTGGGTTGATTCTGGATGATCTTCCTCTGCCGAAAAAAATAAAAAATAAAAAGAAACAAAATAAGGAAAAGGGGACAGCATCATTTTGGTGTTCACACATGAGTGTCCTGGATTCATTAGACATTTTTATGATAGATTTAATACTTCTGTCTTATCACGAATATGTCCGGATGTTCTCCAGACCCAGCAATAATAGCACTTATATTTAAAGGAGTAAAGGCTGTAAGAAGATCTCTTTCTGTTGCTCCTGCATGGAGGAATGGATGTGGGGAGAAAGGGCAACTGGTTTCATCTGCATGTGTAGGTTTTACCATCGCACGGATAATTTGTCATCAGATTCCTGGACATGCTCCTGGTGCCTAACTTCCTTGACCTTCTCTCAGTCCTCCATTAGCCCATGCCTGTCCTAGACTGTAGGGCCCATTGAGAAGCTGTGGCCACAGCTTTGTGATCCACAGAGAAAGGAGTCCTCTTCTATTCTAAATTCTTCCTATGCCTACAACAACCAGCCTTGGTCCTAGTGTAGGCTAATAAACGTCTGTGTGGAAAACGTCTGTTTATGGAAAGCATTTGTATGTGTGCATGGTGTCCATGTACGCATGTTCTGTTGGATGGCTTTTAATTTTGTGCTTTTATCACTGAAAGCAGGAGTAGGAGTTCCTTAGAACATATGGGTTAAAAAAGCCTTTGGGATAAGTGACAAGGTAATGAAAGGCCATGCCTTGTGCTATGTAAGTAGAAGAGCTGTACTGGTGAAGAATTGTGACAGTGAATGTTGTCAATAAGGACACATGCTCACAGTGAAATCCCCTCTGCTTAGGGATGCCATTTCCCTGTGTTTATTGTCAAGTTCCATTCTGTCACAAGCAGGATCCACTGGAGTAATCCCCTTTCAATGCCAGCAGCAGCACTGGAAAGCAAGTATCAACATCTGAAACCTGGGAGGAGTTGAAAAAAATACGTTCTTTTTTTGTGGGACAGTGACAAGCTAAGAAAAAAAGGCTTCTATCATCTGTGCAGACACCCCACAGAAAGTAGAGGAGGATAAGCCTTCCCAGTTTCCCATCACAGCACTGCTGCAGCATGCCAGATTTCTGCAAGTGAATGTTTGCTAGGGTATGGCTTTGTGTTATGATAGATAGCTTCCATGGAAATGTTTTACTGCTTTAGTGTATGTTCTGAGCATGCCTAATATATCTACCTCCATGCAGGGTCTCATGAGAAAAGGAGCTGTTTGTTTTTCTCCTCTCTCCTCCACCTCTCCTACTCAAAGTCTTCTCTCCATCAGATGGATGATGGCGGCACACCTGGGTGGACTGACACTGTTGCATAGTGGTCTCAGGTTTGTATCCCCTCCCTGCAGAGGAAGCTTGGCTGCAGGGATGCACACCACTGAAAGAAGTGGAAGATGCTGAATAAACAAATCAAAACCAAAACCTAAAAATCTGGGATTTTCTGACCAACTGTCAAAATATTTGGTGGGATAAGAGGAGACCTAGGAATTCATCCCCAAGGTAATTAATCCTTACAGAGTAAATGGTTAGAGAATTTCCTACTGGTTCCTGGCTCAGCATATCAGCTCATGACAAGCCATGCATAGGCAGTAGATTTTTTCTTATTATTATTTTAAAAGGGAGCCTAGATGCATAATTTAGGGTTTTGAGTTCAGTTTTGCGCACAGGGTTGAGGCTGTATAATGCTGTTAGTCACTGGTGAGTTTCACCCTAGATACCTCCACCTTGGCCACAAAAATTTACAAAGGTGCTAAAGGAGACTCCAGTAACACCTCACAGGATTTTGATATGTTTGGAGGGAGCTGAGACTCTTTATGGTGCTTCCTCCAGAGAACACAAATTGCCACAGATCCTGCAGGACCTGCTGCATGCCAAAACACCTAATGCTCTCATGAGATACAATAGTATAAAAGGGAAGCTAGCAGCTGCTATTGATTAGGCCAAGTCATTACTTTCACTCGTATTCCCACGTGGATTTATCCGACATTTATACCACATATAATGTTGGTCCTCCTGGGTTCATGGTTGCCCAGGACACACATTTTACTTGAGCTCCTTCCCAGCCCTAGCTCTCAGTGGATCTCCAGTCAAGCAGAATTCACACATGTGGCTGTCCTTTGAGCTGCAGGCGGAGGGGAACATGTCAGCACCAGCCATCAGTTCCCTCCTCTGCTGACCAATGTCTGGACTGTTTGAGCTGTCTTTCTGCTCCATGGCAATAATCAGAAGGGATGCACTAGTCTTTCATTTGTAATGCTGTTTGGTGAAGGAAAGTCAGTTCATAAATATAAGTGTGACAGATGAATTATTTACTAATAAGAGGCCCTTTTTCCCTCAAAATTAAAGTTGACCAGAAAACTAGAAAATGAGAAAGGGACTTCAGGAGCTCTCAAACCACAGACACCTTCAAGGCCATATGTGAAACAAATCTGACTGCGTTGGTTCAGTGTAGAAAGTAAATACTTTGGCTTGCTCTTTGATTAGTTATGAGCAGGGCCCTGTCTCCTGGAAGGCTTTCCATGTTCCTGTAGCCTTTTGTGCAGCTGTTTCCGTATGGGTAGGGGATACCCGGACAGCCAGTGACTGATCAACAGAGCACCCATTGCTTGCACTTATCTCAAGTCTTTCTTTTACAGTCCTAACAATGAATTCAGTGCAATTGGGCCAAGGGAGATGTTCCTGTCTTTCATTTTTGCATAAATTATGTGCGATAACATGACATTTTAAGTCAGCAGCACTTTAGCTTAAATAATTATGTTTTACAGAAAAAGGATTTTGTTTTACCTCAGTCAATTAATAACAAGCGATTCTGCAATTTAGTAAGTGTAATGAGAAATGCTTGTTTGATTTTTTTGAAGTCACGTGCCAGGGTAAAAAATGGAGCTGGCTATTCTTTTTGACTGGTGCACAAGGTCAGTGGCAAGTCAGTATTGCTCAAGGGTGGTGTCTGTCAACTTCGTTTCCAGACTGTGCCCTAAATGTCTGGAAATGTTACAGAAACCCAAAAGCTACAAGAAATTATATTCTCAGCCAATGTGTTAATCATCAGTAGGGACAAAAAGATGTTTTTGGAGTATGTATACATATACATATGAATTCTTTCTTTTCTTTGCTATTTTGATTTGTATTAGATATCTATGTTGAGTTTGAGCCTTTCACTTGACATCCTTATGTGCAACCAGTGTGTCTGCACTGCCTTAGCTTCAGGTCTGCAATAGAAAAATATTTCCACTGTAAATGCATATATCTGAGATGTCTCCAAGGCTGTGGATCTCTTTATCTCAGTACATATTGAACCAAATGGTCCAAATAAGGTCTGTCCATTTCTCCAACTGGACACTTAGGAGAAGTTACAGCTTGGAAGGATCGTTATGTATATTTCCATCACTCTCCCGTAGATCCATACCCCCATGGATTGCAAAGATCATGGCTCTTCAATCTGCTGTCCTCTTCAGTGCATATACAGTGTGCAGCTGAAGCCATTGGAGAACCAGCCCACATTGTGAAGGGACCCAGCCTGGCCCCTGAGGGAGACTATTTGTGGTCCTGACGGTTGGGTGTCTCCTAAGTGTGCTGCAGTCACCAAATGCTCTCAAGATGGATGAGAGCAGTGCATATCCAGAGGAGTCTTGAGGAAGAGTGGGTGCAGCCTCAATTTCCTCAATTAGATTTAAAATTAATTCATAAAATTATTGGAGGTGTAATCCCCCAGTGAAGGAAAGCACTTAAGCATGTGTCTGTCCTTTTTTCAGAAAGCAATTGTAATGCTCACCGTTAGGCAAATGCTTATGTATGTTCTTTTTTTCTTCAGAAGAACTACTTTTCTGAATTAAGGTTTTTAAACTGGAGTGGTATGCTCACAGTATGTGCAGTTCTGCCTGCTTTTGTGAATATTAGGTCTGTCCTGCAAATGTGCTAATCTTCGTGCATAATGGACTGCTTTCTAATATGAATTTCAGTTTTTCACTGATGTAAACCATAGAAAATCTTACAGAACACTCTACACAGATTTAGTATTTGGAAAGCTATCTTCAAACTGCACACAAGAAGGAAGATTGCATTTGGGTTGATAATTCATAAGAAATAATCTTTTACATATTTTTCTTCTTTTTCAGTTCCTGGAGTACCAAGGAACAGTACATAATTTCCTCCAAATGGATTCACAATTCAAAATTACTGGCTAAATTATTTCTGCAAGTAATGATTGGCCTGTAACTCACACGAACAAGCAATTGGCATTAAAAGTGAGCTGTTTGGGTTGGCCACTTCTCCCATAGGGTGCTGCTCCCCTTGTGCCGAAGACCCTGTCTCCTAAAGTCAGATTCCCCTTGCAGTCCTCAGTGTTTACATCCTACACACTTGGATTTCCACAAATATTCTAGTGCAAATTCTCGTTAAAATTCACTTCTCGGAAGAAAAAAGCCTCATTCTCTTGAAAATAAAGTGTATTTGGGCTGTATAGCACTCCAGCTTTAGCCATTAAGCACTGTATAATCTACGTCTATGCACTATGTGCCAATCTGCCCAGACTCCTGCAATGAGCAGAGTTTCTGAATGCACTGAAGAGTTATTAGTGTGCTTTTTTTATACAATTACAGTGCAGCTGTATACGTCTGTTCCTCTGAGCCAAGCATTTTATGTGCTAGAGGTTGGCATGTGTTGGAATGATACAAGTAAAAAAAATAAATACAGGAGAGTAATGTAGTTGGAAGCTGTGAATCTTGATGTTAAGGTGGGTTTCTCAAGCTAAGCGAGACTGTGGCATTTTAGAGGGGGAAAACTGTATTAAGTGAGAAAAGAGGAAGCAGAATTAGAAAGATAATTAATGCTTTGCCTAAAGTGCAAAATAAGAACTTCATAATGAAGCATCAGCTCAGGACAGCTGCCATGCAGCCAAGGCAGAGCTTGAATCCTTTTGCAAACTCAGTTTTATGTCCAATCTGTCTCTTGAAGTATACAGAAGAGAGAAGGGAAATTGCAGTGGTTAGATAAAGTAAGAGAAGAAAAATGGTGTAAAATCACAACTTAGAACAGACAAAAAATATGTCTTTGTCTATGTGTATCCTCAGGATTATTTTTGTCCCTCTGTAATATTTCTATGGGGTTGGGAAAGAAGCTTTAAGGCTTTAATCTTTCCATCAGTTACCAACAAGTCCAGTGAGCGGTTGCTGCCTACAAGATCCTTTAGCTCAATTCATCCACGTCACTGACCCTGCTATGCCATTTTTATGCATAGCAAAGGTTTGCTTTTGGGGTGGTGCTGTCTGACAGTGCTGTTTGGAAAGGAGCTTGCAGAACCCATCCATCGACAGCATCTCTCTGGGGCATGCTTTTTACTGCAGGGCTCTTTGCCAGCTTCTCTTGTTGCAAACTGTAGATGAACACATTTCTTTCTCCCTGCACACAGTTCCATTCCTTTCACAAAATTTGAATGGACGAACAGGTATTTTAAAATATTTTTTCCCCAGAAAAAGGATTTTCTTTCTTTTCAACCTTAGTAGTGGGGGAGGGGAAATAAAAGCTGTTGTGGCATATATATATTTCTATATAGTATGTATGCATGCATGTGTATGTATGTGGAAAAAAAAGAAGCTCATTGTTTTTCAGCATTTGTAAAGCTCATTTTCCACATATGCATTTTAAAATGCTTTAAAAAGCTCTACATAAAAATAAAAAGAGGCTGAAGCCTCTGAAACACAATGATGGGCTCACAGTGTAAGAATGTGAACTGGAAGGTACAAGATCATGACAGGAAGGTTGGTTACTCATGGAAGAGGGATCTCCTTGCACAAGAATAGAAGAGTGAATTATTGCCTTCCTGTTTTTAAAACATTTTTGGTAGCAAAATAGATTTAGTCACAAAAATCCTACAAACATATATAAGGGTCATGATGTGAGGAAGAGATTTTTTTTTAAATTTCATTTGGGAATAGCTGAACTCGGAGGCACTCTATCTGCCTCCCTGTCTGATGGCCTGTATTCTTCACAGCACTCCTGAGGCTGCGCTCTCACCGCATATAATTCCTCCCTGGTCCAGTCCTGTGTGCAGCATGTGGACTGTGCTCCGAGGGGAGGGGGATCTGACTTGGCTGGCAGTCAGAGCAGCAGGAGCAATTGCAGATGCTGCTATTTACACTATTTTCACATTCTGAAGAACAAAGAGCAGGAGGCTGCCAACAAATCTTAGAGGCTAAGCCTTTGCCCTGCACACGAGGCGCAGCCAATGAATGCCTGAAGAAACATGCAGTGCACCACTTTGTGAGATATTGCATCTCTGTTTTGGTGGAAATGCAGTCAAGATCACTCACCGAGAGAAAGCGCAAACGGGAAAAAGGAGCTTCATTCTTCAGGAGTGTCAGCCTTCATAATCTAGGGGTGCAAGACTGAATGAAATATTTCTGTCTCAGGTGAATGAGCCATTGCAAGTAGAGGGGATGGCTAACCCTTAAAATTCATGGCTGTGGTAGTAACTAGGATAGATGTATATCCCTCTTCCTTCAATCTCAGCCAGGCATGAGCTCACACACTGTTATTTGTATGAGGAAACATTATGACTGTGAAAAAACATTCTAGAAATTAGGGGTTCGTAGCTGTCTCTGGATGGGTTTTGCCCATGCCAATGGAATTCCAGTAGAACAAGTCCACCAGGCTGAAGTTTTAATAGGATAAGAAATTTAAGTTCTCATTCTGCCTTTGAAATTCAATGATACTTCAGTTTTCTTTGAAAATGGGTCCTCTAAAAAAAAAAAAAAAAAAAGTACAGGCTTGGTCCCATTGTGTTCCTCACTTTTGTTTTGCCTGGTGATATCTATTTGCCTTTCTTGTTCCTTCATGGATAAGTCTGGGAAATGTGTTTGCAGGAAAAGAGTAGGACTTATCTCAACCAGACCCTCTAGATGTAAGACATATTCCTATTTGTAACTATTGTTTCTAGACATGATGGAGATCAGTGTATCTCTAATACCTACAAGCTGACATCTTTCATCATTTGTCAGAAGAGCCAGAGGATAGCTGGAATTTGAAGTAGTTTTTAATTTCTATTATTCATAGTCATCCAAAGACATTGGCAGAGACAGACCTCCTTAACCTCTTTGAACCTGAACTGGAATTCAGGGGAGTTCTGGTAATGGGCTTTAGGTTTCTTTCATTTTAACATTAGATGATCTTTGCAAAAAACAAAAACAAAACAAAACAAAACAAAAACAACAGTGAGGTATGAAGGCAGCTAGGGATTTGGCATCCTCCTGCAAAGGGGAAAATGCACAGTCTTGGAGTTATTTCAGACCTAGCTGTAATAATTTTTTCACCCACTTGTCTTCCCCCATGTTTCTGCTGGTGTATCTATTCAGAAACTGAAACTGGCATTTTAAAAAATGTATAGAACAGCTTTGTGAAACTGGCAGATTGGAAGATCTCCCATATTTGGGTCTTCTGTGCATTATCTGGGGGAAATTAACAGCAGCAGAAAATAGTTTCAGAGTCAAATCTTCCTAGCTCTTGAAGAATTACACTGAAATGTGAAAGCAAACCAGTTTCAGTAGAATGGCATATCTGAGACAGGACACAGGAATGATGGAGTTTTAAACTCTGGGGGTACACAAATATGCATTTCAGAGGCACCTAATTCAGATGAGTAAACAGACAGAGCATGTCTTCACCATTAGAGTACCTGCCTAACACTAGCGCAAACTTCACTAGCGAGCACTTTCCCTGGGAACAGCCACAGGCTAATCCTGGATTTGTGTGCCCACAAGGAGTGAATATTGGCTATGCCTCCAGGGGACCCCTTTGGGTTTACTTTAATAAAAGGAAGAAATCTCAAGATTTGATGCAAAGAGCATATCCCAAGTGGGCAGAAACATAGGCCTTTGGGCCTCGCACCTTGTGTAGTCTGTTCACTCTGTGCAAAATGAGTGTAAAGTACCAGCAGAGCCAAGTGCTGCCATTTTACACCAGCTTTTTACAGGTGTTGCTGACAAGGTGCAAGGTGCAAGATGACAGAGAATAGAGGCCCTTTTGCCGCTGCTCAGACTCTACTCTGATTTGACTAGTTTGGGGGACAATTATTTTCCAGAAGAAAAAAAGAGAGAGAGAAAAGGAATGAAACATTGCAAGGAAATTACAAATTTCCTTGTAGTTTATATTAATTTAGCGTATGTATCTGAGGACCTCAGCATACTTTTAAAATATGGATTAATTAAAGTTAAAAAATACCTGAGAAGCAGGTATTTTCACAGACACTAAAAAGGAAAGAGAATTACCTTGCAGGAAGGCTAGGTGTTGCAGCTCTGATGACCTGTCATTCACAGCAGATGACAAATAAGACATTCTGGTCACCAGTGTGACAAAAATCTGGGGTGAGCCTAAGCAAGGCTCTTATTCCATAAACCTTCGATGAATGGGGAGTGATCCTAGCCTTGCACACACAGGCAAGCTCTCACACGCATACACACACACTCATTCCCTGGGGACAGCCTCAGGTGGGGGGGAGGTACTAGAGATTTTTGTTTCCAGATGGCCACAAAGCAGTTTTATATGCAATCAGGCAGATACCATGGTTGTTCTTGGCTATAAAGTCCTTCTAGAAGGAGCAGAAAAATAAATCAAGCAGGAGAATGAAAAGGGAAAATTCAGAACTTTATTTCATGAGCTATCTCTGTCCCAAGGACAGATTTCCTCTCCCAGAGCCCACCAGTCTGCCAGGAAATGGGCTGAGCACATCGCACCTCCAGTTGCAAAATGTTAATAATGCTTGTTTTCCCCAAACACCTGAGAGAACCCAAGGCACACAGAAGCGATAAGGCTATCCTTATGCATCCACCCCAGTAACAAGGTGGAAAAATGGTACCTTGAGAATTAAAGGGCAGGCTGTGAATAGGGGAAGGAGGGGGTGAACGGTGTGTATAAATAAAGGTACAGCAAACATCTCCTATTTTGACAGTGCCGTGACAGTACGTATACTCTCATCTGTACACAGGTGCCTGTCGGAGCAGCTACTGTAACCATGTTGTAAAATATTCAATGACTCACTGTGAATAACTGTCTCATTTAGAAGAATAATCTGGTGACAAGACCAACATTGTTAAGTTGTGTCAACTTGTTAGGAAAGACATAAAACAAAAATACCACTAACATCCGAGGGCTGGAGGCAATGTCAATAATTTTTTGGAAGTGAGCGGCTGGGGGAAAGTGAGGCTGGGCTCCAGCAGCTTAGCACAAGCTCAGTTTGCAGAGAGGAATGCAGTAAATGAGACCAACCATTTACAAATCAGCTCCATGCTGATTTACTGGCATGAACTCGCAATGACGGAGATAGCCCTGCCTCAAAGATGAGCAGATATCTGTCATTAAGTGAGAGACAGTGGGGACCCGGCCCTGCCATTTCTCCCTGCTCCCCTACAACAGAAGTATATCTACTAAAGCAAAAAGCAGTCTATCAGTAGTCAGCTTCTTGTCTCATTCACCACTCTTCTGAGGCTGGGATACCCACTTCCAGTTTCAGCTGCTTAGTGAAACCTGTGGAGCCACATGAGATGAGAGAAAGGAGCACAATGCAGATATCTTCCATCCTTTCAAAGACTGTAAAGGCTGGATGCCTGCAGAAGGTACATCATGATGGCAGAACGGAGACTTTGGATTGGGAAAGAGCTTCCAGAGCAACATGTAACACGTAGCAGTGCAACATGATGTAACCAGTATAAAATAATATATGCAATAAACATAATTAATTTAATATAACATAGTGTGATTCTTACTCCCTTCCCGTTGAGAAATAAGGGTGTCTATGTGACAGAGTGCTTAGGAGACTACCAGGCCAGGCGGAAGGTGAGGCAGAAAGCCTCAGTCCAACTGGCTGCTGTAGCACCTGATTTGACTGCACTAATTATTGTGGGTGGTTCAGGCTTTGCCCCTGACAGCACCAGGACACAACTCCCCAATCTGCTGCTGCCTGCTGCTAGGTCATATCTTTCTGTGTGGCTCACACTCAGACTTTTGGCACACTGGCCAGCTCACACACCTCAGTAGCATCTTATGATTAACAAGCAGGAGCACAAAGGCTCCTGGAATGCTGGCCAGCTTGTATGGCCCGCTAGCCTTTGCTCTCCTGTGGTATTGTGCAAAAGCTGTTGAAAGAAACAAGCTGGCTGCCAGGTGAGACAAGCAGCAGAGCAAAAACACCACTGACCATAGGGAACACAGGAGGGAATTTATTCTCTGTGATAGCTGTTAAATACCAGAGCCAGAGCTAAACATAAGGAGAACATGCTGTAGGTGATGGGAATCTTGGAATAATTAGGAATCTGTGGAGGTCACCTGTTCCACCTCCCTGTTCAAAATAGCTCCAATTTCAGAGTTGGGTCAGGTTGCCACTGCCTTCTGTGACTGAGTTCTAAATTTCTTTGAGGATGAAGAAGACTTCACAGGCCTTGGGAAACCTGAGGCAATACCTATTCATTCTCTTCATGAAGAAGTTTTGGCTTTGTATCCTATTGGAATTTTCATTGTTTCAGCTTGAGTCTATTGCCTATGGTCCTTTTATCATCCCCTTTATAGCCTTCCAGTAGATAGTTGGAGTCACTGAATAGATACACTCCCAAGCAAATGCTATTCTTGCAGCCTCTCCTAATATCACCTGACCAGTGTAATAGTTCTCTGCCAGACTTACTCTGTGTTGCCTTTGCCTTTTTGGAAAGATTGAACACTACTCAGGTATGGTCTAATAACGGTTGTGCTTCCTTTGTCTTGCAAGCTACGCTCTTTCCATGCAACTTGCCTTTGTTGCTGCTGATTCATAATAAACTTGCCCAGGATTTCCCAGATCCCTTTTTGAGAGTTGCTACCTGGCCAGTCTCCCCCCCTTGCCTGCACTGGTGCACAATGGTTATAACTCAGAATTTGCATTTTCCTTTGTGGAACTTCTTGAGGTTTATTCAACCCACTTCTGCAGCCTGTTGTTGTCATTCCATCTTTTAGCTCTACTCCCAGTGTAGTGTCAGACTACACCTTAATAAAGGTGCATTCCACCATTCAGGTTGTCACTGAAGAAACCTAGCAGAACAGGCCCCACTATCAGTTCCTAAAGAATGACACCAGTAACCATCCACCAATGGGTCTTCAAAATACTGACCATTACTTTTTAAGTCTAGCAGCACAGACAGGATTTTATCAGCCTTGTAATCTTCTATACAGTCTGTCTTTCCTATTTGTCCACAATGATCCTACAGAGACAGTGCCAAGGAATATGCTACAGCTGAGGTAGATAACATACATAGCTCTCCTCTCATCCCCATCCCTTGTGCCCTATATCATTCAGCAGTGGACCCACGTTTTCCATCTTTCTGTTGATTGGTTGATTGACTGTTGGCTGTTGTAGTAAGAGTCCCACTGGGGAAATGCAGACCTATGCCACTGCTCTCACCAAGACTGTCACCATCCTGGCTGTTCCATTCTGCTGAAAAAGAACAGGAGGGCAGAGACACCCTCACACATCTCAGCAGCATGGGGATAGCGAATCCCCCCCCAAAGCATGCCAAGTGGGAAAGGTAAGAGCTTCTGCTGCATATGACCAGTAGATTACAGGAGGCACAACCATGCTGGGAACGCTGACAGAAATCCGTGCTAACCTTAGAGGACAATAAATGCCTTCTGGGAAAAGAACCAGCAATCAGCCCATTGATCTAGCTGAGACTTAAACAGCCATAATTCAGCAAACTATTAAGACACCTATCTAGTTGTCCACTTAATAGAACTACCCTGGAAAATACCCATTCACTGAAGTTGAATAAGAATGAGTGCATTATAACTTACATTACTGCCAGTCAACAGATGGAGCAAGCTAAGATGAAACCCGGACCATTATAATATAGTG
>NC_140664.1:53053853-53091353 GCF_054131305.1 Coturnix japonica
GTTGGCATTCACAAGGTGCTACATGACTGGTAAGCAGCACCTACCATGAAGACTAGTGGCAGAAATGACATTTCAGCAAACAGAGACTCACATTTCTCTGACTCTACTCTATTTGTAATCTTCCATTGCCTACTGATGAGAGATCTGGTGTGGAAACTTTCGGGCAAGGCAGATATCATGGGGATGGCTTCAGCAACCTAACTTTGCGCCTGCTCATGCTAGATGTTGCAATGAGACTATTTTAGCAATCTGTGAAAGGGCTAAATTCGACATTTGATTCATCCTGTTCTAGGATTTTAAAATGTAATGTAAATTAGTCAGAAACCAGTCTTTCTTCCATTTTCTCTTTTCAAAATGTAATACAGTTAAATGACAGAGATTAATTACTGAAGTAATTACTGTTGGAAAGCAAAAGGACAGTTGTATGAGAGAGTCTCTCTCATGATGACCAAGTCTTTCTTGACAATTATGCTTAATTCCAACAATGATTATTCTGTGTGGCAAAATCTATCAGCACAAGGGCACACAAGCATTGATGCATTCTCACTCACTAGGAAATATGAGAATGAGGTAATTATATTTGACTGAGACTCAGACGTTTTCATTCCCAGAGGCATCTCTAGGACCCTTTTTTGGAGGGATACATATAATCGTCTCCCTTCCTTGCACTGAGTACTCCATTTATTCCACTTCTGCTCATTTAGTCAGAACTGAGTAAAATTAGTCCTTTCTTATCCAGGCTACAACTGTTCTCTGTCTAGCACTTATATACATACAACAAACATACACACACATGCATACACGTGTAAATTCCTGCCCCCCTCACTTGTGTCTGTGGGATTATGAGATTACATTGTTTCCAGTCCAAACAAGGGGGCTGTGTTTTCAAATCCCTGAAGATCTCGCTTTATTCACGAAACATAATGAACAATTAAAACTCTTGGATAAGAAGGCTAAGGAATTATATAATTAGTTGCTCCATAATGCAACTTTTTCACCATACCCAAGTACCCAAACTCACCATAAACATCACTGCAGCCACTGCTGAGGACAAGATACTGTATGACATTCATATGGTTGATGATATCTCTTTCAAATAGCTCGTCTGAAATTTGCCGAATGATCTCTTCCCTGTAAAAAACGAACAGCCCCCATCTCATTAGTCAGTGCTGAAATCCTCTACCCACAGTACTAGATGCCACCAATATGTCACCAGAGGCAGAGGATGTTATAGTCTTAAAACGAACAGTTCATTCTAAGTACTGATAGAAGGAAAATGAATGTACCCTGCTATGCTTTCCTTTATTTCAGTGAGTTTCTGTCCTAACCAGACGCAGCTGCACTTTAATAATCTTTGAAGGATACTGGGAAAAGCTTTTCTACATGAGAGTGTGTGTACCTAATTGTGTGTGTGTGTGTGTGAGAGAGAGAGAGAGAGGGTGAGAAGAGGCTTCAGGCTCTAGTGCTTCCTTCCAGGTGTCTTCGTCTGCATGATTTCATCTGTGAACCATAATCAACTTCCTTAATGAAATACGTAATTAACATATTATAATTGTGGTAAAGATGATTTTGACAGAAATCATTTTCCATATCTAATACTATGCTAATTTAATCTGTTCCTCACTCCCCGACATGACCTTTAGTGATTAAGTTTCATGGCAGATTTTTTTTCTTTTTTTTTTTTTCCTTTTTTTTTTTTCTTTGTGTGTGTGTGTGTGTGTGTGTGATGGACTGATTTATCCACAGACACTGATAGCACTCTGCCTCCATGGCTGTCATTTTTCTCTGTGCTTCTGATACAAAAGAACACATTGATGAGTGGACATACGGAAGAAAGAAGTGAGGACCTGCTCTGGAGTTTTGTTCTGTGTGGGTTCCTGCAAGTTGATGATGGGAAGCTTCAAGGCAGGAGGTGTTTAGATTGCCTACTGACAAAACAAACTTCTCCCTCCAGTAAAAATGTCAATAAGTACAGCTCAGCAGAAGAAAACATGCGGCTTGGTAGGCAAAAGGGAATGAAGATACAGTGCTTATTTATAACTAGTATGTTTTTAGCCATTTAAATTTTGTCTCTCTTTCCACCTCCAGGTACTTTGAGGTATAATCCTCAGAATCGTTTTAAAATGTAACGCATGTCAGTGGCACTATAGAGAAGGTTTTGGTAGCACGTTGCTTTCTCCTCAAGGAGGCAATTTTTTAGCTGGGTCCTGAAAGTTGCAGCTGAGTGGGTGCTGAAGGAGCAAGAAAGTTTATCAGGCCAAGGTAGAAAGCTGGTTCTAGACAGAATAGACAGAGACTCCCTATTTCCTTCACTACCAAGATGATTTATTTCTGATGACAACTTGCAGAAAATAAAGAGGACTTCAGTTAGTTGTGGGCATTCTCCAACTCTTTTTTCTCTTCAACAGAAATGAGAGCTTTTCAGTGAAATACCTCAATCCCTGTGAGAAATTTGGGATCCTTTTTTTGAGATATGGAGGCTATTTATTTTTTAAGGGAAAAAAGCAGACTGGATAATAATACAGATTGCAAAGATGGAATACACATTTTTGTGTCGCTGCAGCACTGTTCCTAAGAATCCATGGCCCACCTATTTGGACAAACCTGCTTTGTAGCTATCACATGCATTTTTTTGCTGTGATTGAATGGATCCTGTTATTGAGAGGTCTGCATCATCTTTATTTTTTTTATTTTCAAGTGTTAATACTGTCTTCAAAAATCAGTGGATTATAGTCATGCTAATCTCCCATTCTGTTTCTATTTATTCACATCTTAGACGATGTTTTTTTTATTCTTTGCTTAGTTTCTCTAAATGAAGTCCATCCATGGTACAGGCTAATGAAATGCACAACAGTGATCAACACACTACACTACACAAAGGTGCACTTTTGCCTCTGTACACTGGAGGTATAATGCTTCCACAAAGAATAACTAAAATCACACTAATATTTTATTTTTACTGTGATAGCATAGTAGGCCACATATTTTTGCCTACCTTCATACATGTATATAACTTTTGGGCTTAGCACTGCTCACTTTTCAAACTTATTCTTCAACTTGTATATCTGTGTTACTCTTCAGGTTATCTGCCATACTCCACTTTGCATTACACTCAAGGACATGTAATATTCTTTCAAATTGATGTCATCTGCCTAATCCTGAAGGTTTTGTAGTTTTGTTGTTGCCATTGTTCTTTGTTGTTGTTGTTGTTGTTTTTCTAATATAATCCTCATTTCCAACAGTTGTCCATCTACATTACAAATTATAGCATGATTTGTGCATGATAAGTATTTGCAACCTAATTAGATCTTTTCAATTATACAGAATGGAAAAGAAATCAAACAGTTGATGAATATGATGATGTTTGTCTTAATGAATTATTTGAGCAATAGATTGCTAGTGAAGTCTTGGAAAAGATCCTTTAAAATAAATTTTGTTATATAAATATATGTATGAAATTTTTAGTAGAGTTTGGAGTATTTAACATTCAGAAGAATGAAGATAGGCATACATGGAAGAGTGACACAAGGACTTCTGCACTTGGAAATACATACTAGGACAGTTCAACCCATAGAAGAGATAGAATCATAGAATCATGGAATCATAGACAATATATATCCTATAATATCACGGGTGGCATGTGAAAGGTGCTCAGAAAATAATTTGCTGTCTGGTGTATGGATATGGTAAATAAACTCATAAACACAAGTCATTGTAGTTGTTGATGCTCAGCTAGGTTCCCAAATTGAAATATCAGGATTACTAGATATGAAAACACAGCATCTGGGTAAGATGCACTGAGTTCAGAAAAGAAAGGTGGAAAACTAGTGGAGGTATTAATATGTCTTCCTCTTTCTTATACCTTTATCTATCGATGGGTGACTAAACTGTTTTTCTACTTCATAATTTTATTCAAGTTCTTGTATTCTCAATATAGTGAAGAAAGTTTGGGGAAAAAACTGGCCCTAATATCATACTGACTTCAACAACAAACCTGCAGGAGTTAACCAGCTCCTTTGTAATCGGTAGGTTGGGGAATGTCGTGATTTTTAATTCTTAAGTACACAGAGTTATCATTTTACTATTATTATTATTAATGATGATGACGGTGTATAAAACCAGCTCTCACTTCTTCTGCTACATCTGGATTGTGGCCCTTAACATTTTCATGTGATCTGAGGCTGCAGTTTGAGAGGTGGAGGTTTAGTCCTTCATTACTGCAGCATCCCATTTCCTCTCAACTGGCAGAGCACAACTATGGCAACAGCTTGACAGTATGGCAGATGAGGTATGAGTTACATTTGGCATATTGGCTTAGAGAAGCTTGTACCTCAGCTACCTGTAAAATAATCCCCATTGTTATTAGTGAATTTAAGTTTCTGTCTTTCATTAGCAGAGAAATCACATTTACACTTAAGGAAGGGTAGCACAGTTCCATTAACCTAGACTAAAATTGCAGTATTAAGCTAAACATAAATAATCCCTTACAATAGTTTACTATTAAGAAATGACATATGATCTTTGTTTACTTTTGTCTGTTCAATCTTAACACATCAAAGAAACTGAGAATTAGTCTTGAAGACCTCAGTCCTCAGTTGGTGCACGTTAGTATTTATTTTCACTCTGTTATAAATAAGATGACCAATCACAGTCTAACTGGACAAAACAAAATCTCCCAAATCTAATTTTACAGACTAAATTCAAAAGTATATAAAAAAAAGAAAATCTATTTGAAATTATCATTGATGTGATTCAGATCTGTGAACCCAAAGGCTCTTTATTCTCTCTTTTTAAAAATAAAATTGATATGTTTTAATTAACTTAGTACCATTTCATGTTTCAATATAAATTTGTAAATCTGGTAAAACTCATCTCTGCTGAAAGCTGAATGTAGGCATATATCGCAACAGAAGCAGATTCTTTTCTATTCCCAACTAGCTACAGTTTTTTGCTGGTGTACATATGTTACTCACTGCTTTATATATATGCTGAACAATATTAGGTGAAGCTATTTTCTTTAATCCCAAAATAACATTTTTTATAGGGAAGAAAAATTGTTTATGTTGGAGACTAGAGTTAGGTAGGCCTGTAAGGCAGCGAAGAGGGAGTCTACTGGTAGCTTGTGAATATACATGTCTTGTATCATTTCCAGCTCTTGTTTCCCTAGGGAGGTTTCTGTATGTGTTTTCCCCTTTTGTGTACTAGCACTTCTTCCCACAGTGCAATTTTCAATGTACTCATATATTGTTCTGAACGTTTTTGGATCCCCAGATGTTCATGTGGGTTGAGAAAGTCATAGACACTTCAGTTGAGATTCTTCATAGACTCTAGATCTGCAAGGCAGTTTGTACATTTGGCATCCCATGGTGTCCATTCAATAACTCAACTCTAGCCAAGAAAATTAAATCTAAAATCAGTAAGATGGAACTGTATTATATATATGAGCAATGCATCAAGACTTTTCTGCCTTGAAAAGGCACTGTGGTGAGTCACTGGAGTTACATGGTGTCTCTAAGTGGCCTTTACGAGACAACTAAGCAGATTCTGAGGGAGCCATGGTTGTTTTAAAGTGAATTTGAAAAGTAAATACAATAGTGGGAGTTATGGATCAGCTTTTAAAAGGTTAGGAATCTAACATCTTTAAAAAGGCTCTGTGTATCTGTGCCCCTTCTGATTTGCTGGAGGGAAAAGGAGAGAAGTGAGGGGATAGTTAAAGATGTCAGGACAGGAAAATTGCCAAGCTGGTCTTGATTTGTAATGAGCTTCTTCAAACCTCTTTCACCGCAGGGATCCTTCTTTTCTTTCCTTTCCTTTTCTTTTCTTTTCTTTTCTTTTCTTTTCTTTTCTTTTCTTTTCTTTTCTTTTCTTTTCTTTTCTTTTCTTTTCTTTCCTTTCCTTTCCTTTCCTTTCCTTTCCTTTCCTTTCCTTTCCTTTCCTTTCCTTTCCTTTCCTTTCCTTTCCTTTCCTTTCCTTTCCTTTCCTTTCCTTTCCTTTCCTTTCCTTTCCTTTCCTTTCCTTTCCTTTCCTTTCCTTTCCTTTCCTTTCCTTTCCTTTCCTTTCCTTTCCTTTCCTTTCCTTTCCTTTCCTTTCCTTTCCTTTCCTTTCCTTTCCTTTCCTTTCCTTTCCTTTCCTTTCCTTTCCTTTCCTTTCCTTTCCTTTCCTTTCCTATCCTTTCCTTTCGTTCCCTTTCCTTTCTTTTCCTTTTCCTTTTCCTTTTCCTTTTCCTTTTCCTTTTCCTTTTCCTTTTCCTTTTCCTTTTCCTTTTCCTTTTCCTTTTCCTTTTCCTTTTCCTTTTCCTTTTCCTTTTCCTTTTCTTACTATGTTGCACTGCTCTGTTTCTTGCTACCATCAAACCACCAAAAGTAACTCACTGTAGAGCAACATAATGTTAAGCACTGAAATATTAAACAAATAGAGCAACATTTCTTTGACTCCCCAAGAATAACACAGTTCAGAGGGAGGTAGGAGCTTCTAATCTGAGAGTAAATTGATTTCCCCTTGCAGAAGTAATGCAAAATAGGTTCTTATGATGTTAGGTTGTTCATTAAAACTGATCTGCCAATTAGAATGGAGGATTGACTACAGTTCCTTTCAGAGCTTACAGGGAGGATAAACACAGTTTGTGTTGTAACACTGTATTCAAATTCTTCAGCCTACCCAGAGGCATGAATTCTGTAGCCATTATGTAAGTCTGGCTGTAGGGTAGTATTTAAATATCAGTTCCATATGACTAGAGATGTGTCAATGACTCTAAAGATAGAGATGTGACAAGAAGCAGTTGGCTGAGTCAGCTAACTGTAATATCTGCTGACTCTTACAGCTGCATATAGTCAACGAGGCACTTCCATTCAACACTTCAATTTTGTTGGTGTACTGATAAATTGATAACACATATGGTACTGCATCTAATTTGGAGATGAAGTGTATTCATTTTCATTCTAGCTCAAACTCAATGCAGTATAACAGTGCTGTGCTTAGGGAAAACAGACCAGTTACACCAAGGAACAAATACTTATTTTCAGTACTCAGTTTGTTGTGTGATTTTCCTACTGGCAGCTGCATCACCACTAACAGCCTCTTTTAAATTACAAATTTTCAAACAAAACCAAGTTTAAGTGAGGATTAAACTAGGCACACAGTATGTATACCTGGGGTACTTATATATAGTCTAAAAGAGTGCTACCAGGGGGGAATATCTCTTCCCAAATTCTGATTTGAATTTACTGTACCTTTAATTATTAAATTCAGAATATTTTGAAAAGGTCAATCTATTTTTCCTTAGCAGAGCAGTCATCTCGGATCCTTTAAGATAGCTCAGATTCACTGCTGCTTGGATTAGATTTTCTTCCTGATTTTTGTTCAGCATTTCATTGTGGCTGTTCACAGAGCTGAACGAGAAAGTGCAAACAAAGGAAAGGATTTCTAGAATTGCTTGAAAATCAACATACTATACCTGTTCCTTGTGTCCAAATACATTGCCTGTGAGAGCAACAAGGCTATGTGGAGATGGGCTAGAAACCAAATCAAAGCAAGAATCCAGTTTCTTACTTGTGGGTGAGGCACCTTCTGGGATTTCAACAGATCTACACTGCTATACTTGTGCAGGTTCTCAGAGCATTGCATGGACAGAGAAGAATTTGCAGAAAGGCAAATATTCTTACTTCAGAGTGTCTGAGTAGCAAAATATCCACTGCAACCAGTTAACTCTAACAATGGTAGAGGTTTGGGCATTTCATGAAAAATATGACATAATTCCATTTATTTCCCTAAGAAGCTGCTTTCTCACTGCAGTTCAAGGCACTTCTCAATCCAAAGAAAATGTATTACCATTGTCTTTGCTGCTTTGCAACTTTCCACCCTTTTCTGACCGACTTAACAATTTTAGCTAGTGTCATTCAATGCAATCATGAACAGTTCTATCAACATAATTTTAAACCCAGCTGCAAAGCACAGACAGATGGGATTTATCATTATGTTAGAAGGCCCAGGTTACACATTAATGAAACTATGATGCTCAGTAGACAGGAGTTAAAATTGAATCTTTTCAGCCTGCATAAACCACGGAGTCATGTTTTGTTTTGTGTATGATAACTTCTCCAAATGTACAGTGAAGAAGAGCACCAGAAAGCAACTTTTTGCACACTACGCATCTATACAATTAATAATTAATTCTACCTTTATTAGGGATGCTCATGGGAAAGATTTGTAAGCAAAGACACAACACTAGTCCCAAATAAATGAGATAGGAATCCTAGGCAGGTTTCAAATAAAATGAAATAATACTCACCTTTTACCACCTCAAAAAAGAACCTACATATCTGCGTATTTGATTTTGCCAGAGAAGAGAATAACCTTTTCCTTTCTCAGGTGATCAAATGATGACCAGTATTCACTGAAGATCAGGTGGTTTGGTATCACAAAGGAATGGTTTCCATAGTTGGAGGCTTAGCAGAGAGAAGACCAGCATTTTACCTTGCAAAATGCTGCAGCCCAAGATGGTCAAAATGTTTTCTATTGTGTATTAAGGCTGAGACTTACACAGATACTTGTTTAGCATGGAATAGTTTACACATGTAGACTACCTTAAGTATATATTTTTTAGTTCTTTCCTTCTTAAAAATATAATCAAATAATAATAATAGAGTCTTTTCTTTCATCGTGTTGGAAAGTTTATGTATTCTTATCCCCTCCTCCACAAGTCCTTCAGGGATTATTTAATTATGGTCTTGTAGAAAGCTCTGCTGTATGGGATTTGGGTTTATGAGAAGTTCAGTTTTGCCTTTTCTTTTCTTTTATTTCTGCTGAGGGTCTCTTATGCAACATTTGACTGTTTTATTTTTATGATTTAAAGCAATAAATTGTGTTTTAGAGAAAGAAAGGAGACAAGGTCTTTTTTGAATTTGCCTTTGTATTTCCTAGAGTACTGAATGCAAGCAATAATTTCTAGCAGTAATTTATATATATATTTTTTGAGGGGGTGGAGGAAGGAAATTACTACCTACTTTTTATATACATATATATTTTTTAACAAAGCAATAGGGATTTATATGGACACAATTGTTTAGAAAGTCCCAGAGGAATAATTCTGAGATGATGTGAAGTCATACACATATGCAAGTCTTTCAAAAAGTCCACATGGCCTACAGTCTTCAGATTCTAAACAGCTTCTGACTGTTATACACATAAAAAAAGTGTTTAGAAAAATGACATATTTTTATTACTTTTATCTGACAATCTAATTGAGTCCCAGACCATGCATATATCAAAAAGCCGTTATCAGCAGTAGCTTAATGTAAAGGGAGGGGCACCCATCCCTCCCCATCTCCTTTGCTTAGCCCGAGGGCTTGGCTTCTTCATGTGAAAGGTGTCTAAAGACAGAAAGAAATCTTTACCACACTGAATATAGTGAGAAAACAAATCTCTTCCCACCCACCATCACAACAAAAATATTCTCTGGTATTCAGTGAAACAATTCAGAATTATGAGTTGCCTTTGACAAACACAGCCCATAAGGGTTTTGTCACATAAATCACACACTGTATGACCCTAAGACATTTTTCTATTATTTAATATTTAACAAAGGATTTGCACAATGGTGACACCATGCCAATCCTAAACCCATTTATATCTTCAACCAACGAGTTTTTAATCATGGGTTGAGTAGGTGAAATAGCCTCTGCTGAGCAACACTTATTTTTCACCAAATAGATGCAATTTAAATGCTTCTGTTCTCCGTAAGAATTGTTGACCATCTAATTATGGCGGTAGTAGGTAATTTACATACTGAGCACCACCAAATTATTACAAGCCAAAGAGATGACATTTTTTCTACTTCTAGAACTAAAGCATAATTCATATTAACGGTTGAATGGGTGCAGATAAAATAAGAGCCAACCTGAGCCTCTAAGCAGAAACTGAACAGAGCTAAAAGCAAACCTTCTCACATGCAGACTAGTTGCTCTCATAGCACAGAAGTTCATTTTTGGGTCACATACTGCCCTTCAACAAGTGGGTTAGTTAAGGTCAGTCAGTCTGTGGCCACTAACTGACAAAAGTCTCCTGATATAGCAGAAAGGAATATTTTTAGCACCATGTCATACACACCCAAACAATTTGGATAAATCCCGAACTCTCTGTGCTCTCCAAAAGCAGCTAAGGTCAAAAGTTTTCTTCTTCCTACAGGATACTCTGCTGCTGTACGTACATCAATTAGATGACACTTACAACAAGCCACAGAGGTGACTTGTGAACTCGTTTCATTTGGCGTATATTAAATAGCACACAGCATGCAGACAGCTGATAGATCCTAAGGCCAGTTCTGAAGTTTGGAGCCAGATTATTTTTAAACTACAAATACATTTGCATTTTTTGTTTATTTTTTGTGGGTTTTTATTTTTATTTTTATTTTATTTTTAATTCATTACCAGTTTTGTAACACCAAGGAAAAGATCAGTGCTGCATTTTGAAAACAAATATTACATACTGATAAGGCGAAGAAATAATTCGAGGTAAGCAAAACAAATTCCTTTTAGAAGTCATAATTTTTAATTTTCAATGTTCTATGTCTTAAATAACAATTAAAATGTATTTAAAAGAATTCTTCGCATTTAAAATACAATTTAAATTTCAAATAGCATCAAAGAGAAAATTTAACTGAGAAATAATTTCAAACTGAAAAGGTTTTGTTCATCAAAATTCTGACACCTAATTTATCATTTTTCTTTCTAGAATGTATCTTCTAATGAAAAAAAAAAAAGAAAATTGATATGAAATTGCACAATATGCATAAATCAAGCTTTTATTTTTGAAATTGCAATTGTTCTATAAGGCTAACATCTTTCCTTATCTTCCTACGCAAAAGGCATATCAGCCCACAGATAAGGTTGCTTTTGGAGAAGCTAGAAAGCATCTGGATTTAGCAGTTCAACAAATCTTTTAAATCAAATTGCAAATGGCAGGATTTATTTCTATGTTTGTTTATTTGCTTTTTTTTTTAGTTGGCACCAGTAAAATGGGTAGTAATAGATGTTTGGAACTGATTCTGGCTGGCTGACTGTATTCATACCAAGCAACACCCTAAATGTGAATTACCTTGGTATTTTCAGGGAGGTTTTGAGTTACCATAGAGGTGGAGTAATGAAGAAAAATCCTTAATAAACACTTTTCAAGAGTTTTTAAATAGCTGTTCACTCCTGATGCAGCTGTTTTATGTTGATATTACATATTAAAACAATTAGAAAGCTGGATTAACTTGCTCCTCATAGATTCTTTGAACGTTGAGCTGTCTAAAATGGCATAAACCCTCTTAAAAAGATTTCTCACCTGCCCATCGACAGGGAAGTTAGGAAGACATAAACGTTAGTGCTTAAAACTAAATCCTGAAAATTATGCTTAAAATTGAATTGGTCTTGAATGATATCCTCACTCTGCAGTTTGGGATTATTAAATTATCTGTATATATTCTGTTTTTCATTTCTAGCAGTGTTGCTACTTTTGGGATATAAACTTAGCATGTTGGCCACCCAGATCTTAATCAAATCACTTTTATTTTCACACAAGGCAAAATTTTGATATCAGTGAAATCAAAAGCAACTGTCCCTTAATTTTAACCAGATTTAGATTATTAGTATACTCAGTTTAAGAATCAGGAAAAAGTAAACTCTTATATACTAGATCTACCAGAAATGGTAATGTAATCTGGTCTATTGCACCTTGTGCTATTGAGTTTTCTTCCAGTGGCAACATTTATAATTAACTATATCATCTTTTTTTTTCTTTTTTTTTTTCCCCTAATATGTTTTTAATATGACTTTATTGTAATGTTTCAGAAAATACAATCCTGTGTCCTATTCTGACATTGTTTGACAACTAGATTTTTCACATCTGTGTATTTTTGCCCATGTATATTTCAGCTATGAGCACAATGTATGTAAGGATAGATATTATTTCTAATTGGCAGTAGATAAATGCAAGCCAATGTCTGTGCCTTTTCTGATGATCTAAGTTCACATGGGGAGCACTAGTCCCTTGTGAATAAGGTTTCTGTAAAACTTCAGTCAATAGCTGTTTAATACAGATATTGACAAAGTTTTATAGGGTCTTGATTCATAAAGGACTAACGCTAGCAGTATTGAGCACTATTCATGATTTGCATTCTAAATCACCTTGCAAATTGATGGTACTTATCCTAGAGGAAAGTTAAAAAGTTAAGTGTTGAGCATTCATTGCTTGGGAAGGTAACTGATTAAGTGTCAAACCAGCTAGAACTATAAAAGGAATTTATGCTACTCAGAACATCTTGTCTAATTGAAAAAAAAAATATATTTATGCTAAGTGTAGGAATGGATGTGTTTATGTTTTGAATTTATTTTTCAGTAATATGGTTCTTAGCATTCTGGCAGTATCTTGCTATGGAGTTTTGGGATCCTACAAGTGATGCCTACAGACACCAAGAAATATATGTGAATAGTAAGTGTGTCTTCAATAGGTCATCTTCACTGTGTGACACTTTTTGGATATTTCATGTAATGACTGTGGAACATATTCAGATCAGGCACCATAGGTACCATACTTAATCACAAGCATCACCAAGAATTCTTTTACCAAGAGAATACAGTTGAGACTGCTGAGTATTTAGGGCTGCCAAACCACATTCAACCATCCTGTCAGTAGAGAAGTTTCTTGGAGTTGTCAGGATGCCTTACTTAAAGACCAGGTCTATCCTCAAAATACACATACATTCAGGAAGGAGGTAAGACTTCCTATAGTGATTGATTGTGAACTGCAAAGTTTCTAGTTTCAGTGCCAGTGTGTTGAAATTTTCCTAAGAACAAGCAGGACAAATCCAGCTGTTGTGTTTGTGGGAAGTAAGCCTGCTAGGAAGTCCAGAGCATGACAATGGAGGTATAGAAATAGAAGAAAATCTTAGTTTCTTCATTGCCTTCATGTATGACATTAAGATTGTGAGAGACAAGAAATTTATCTCAGACTTATGGAAAGAATCAAAAGAACAAAAATCACTTAGACTCCTCAACTCTTCATGTATTACTCATGTAAAATCTTCCTCCATGGTGGACAATCTTATTGTGAAATGATAATGGGAGATAGCTGGACCAAAGGGCATAAGAAAGCCAGTTCATCCAGAGTAAGTCATTAGGACAACCACATTTGCAAATATAGTTATTGATCATCACGAGATAAGGATGTGAATGCTTGCACATGTGCACATGAATTAGCAAACTTCAACCCACATGCTGACAAGAGACTGCTCTGACAGCTGTTCATTCAGTTGGAGTGTGTTTTGTATGTGGTCATATAAGATATGAGCCTGCCAGTGTGATGGATGTTTTTTTTATTACTGTTTAGAAAAAAAGACCACACTATTTTTGGTATTCGACCTCTTTCTCTCTGCAAACTTGTAAGAAAAGTATCAGAAATACTCAGAGGACACAGAACTGTGCTATTACACACCTGCAATTCAAAACATATATTGTAATAATGCAAAATGAATATAATGTGTTTAGAAGGAGCAGCAAGACTTGGGTCCTAGGCAATAATCTGTGCAGCCACCTAACTACACAACATTTCAGTTAGCACTGTCAAACAAACTGAATGGGAAAGCAGCTTTGTCTGTATTCTTCTCAATCCTTTGTTCTCTTTTTAGGTCCTTGGGCTAATAGTCCAATCTGTGCGTTTCATCTTCTCTACCTGTACAGAGGTGTTAATAATCCTTACCTTTGTACAAATCCTTATCCTTTCTTCATCTCAGGTGGAGAAGCCAGAAGGACTTAAGGCTGAAGTAGCTCAGAATATTGGGGTCACTTTCAATATTGGGGTCAAACTGGGGGTTCTGCCATGGTTTTTACTCTAAAGTAAATCTGAGCTTTGATAAAATCTAAAGTATTAAGCAGGGTTGGCAAACTATAATCAACTGTGTTATGGACAGACTCACATCAACATGTTTACACTTACTTCTTTATAGTTTATATCATTTTATAAGCTGACCTGCTTATAGTAGCAGATTTTGACAGCACAGTACAGTCATAGCATCAAAACCATCCTATTATTTCCCTAGGCTTATTTTCTTCATCAGTATAACAATGCTTCTCTCCTCCTGCAATACCTTTGCTTCACAGTTTGAGGACAGACACTGTTATTTGTATGCAACAAAATGTTTCAAAACTGGTTGGAGACTATGCATTAAGGCAATGCAGAAATGAAAGTACAGCTTAGCACATTTGATTTGTGGCTCTGGATTTCTAGTTATTCATATTACTAGTTAATCCTAGATGCTACAAATCTTTGCTCACTGAATTAGTCTTTAGCTATTGAAACCAGTGAGATTTTTGTATGGCCAGAGTCAATTTACATGAATCAAAGTTTGTAGTATTGGCTTTTTAGTTTTATTTGCTCTCTCAAGTATTTACTTCAGTATAGCAATATTTAAGCATTTCATTTCAAGATCCTATATGGGTTGAATCAGCTGGCAAGCATGTAAAGAGTCCGTATATCTTGGATGCTACACTTCATCTAAATTGGTGTATCCTGGAGAGCTCTATCATTTCCAGATCCAAAAGCTTTCTTGTCCTGATTCCATGTAGGAGCCAGAGCAGGGGATTCCTAGTACTCTGTCCTCTCTCTCCCTCCCCTCCTTCACCACTTCTCTTCACTGGCAAAAAAGAGAACCACAAGATATAATCATAAGACAACACATCATTTGGTTAGCAGGGACAGTTAGGAAAAGGGGTCCTTCATCTTGCCACTTTCCACAGTCCCTTGAGAGCAACTATTCTGCTCTTCAGGTGCCCAGAAGTCCCAGCCTTGCTCTGTCTTCTGAACATACTTACTGTCAAATATATAGGGATATTATTTTCCCTCCCGTGCTTCATACAGCAACAAAGTGAATCAAAAGCTTGTCCTCAGAAGCTGTGGAGCAATGCGATCTACTTCATAAACTTAAAGGCACTCCAGTTTGAGTTGCACTTTATTCTCTATTGAGTTTTTCGGAGCTCTGCTTATTTAGACAATATTTGTATACTGCTTAGAAAATCTAGTGCATTTGAGGTCTTAGCCAGCTTCTGTCATACTAAATAGCATATTCCCATTTACACTGCTAACATCCAAGCTAACCTCTTAAATGTAGCTAAATATTATTAGTCATTATTCAGAAAAATGTAACTTTTGCCACATAGAGAATCTTTATATTTATGGCATTGAGAACAGAATTACCTGATTTCATCAGTTATTATCCACTAGCATATTCTTCACTTTCCATCTAGTGTTACTGGTTTATTATACTGACCTAATTTCCACTGTCACTGCAATTTAACTTCCGTATTTATATTTCACAGATATTTTCTATAATTTAAAAAATTACAGCTACAGTAGAGAGCGGTAACAGCCACATAGTAAACTTTGCATTCAGATGATCATCTGTGCTCCCAGTTTAAGGACTCAAGAGAAGACAACCTGAATAAAATCTGATTAAAGTGATAAAAATGGTCAGACAGAAAAATGAGGGAGAAGAACAGGGTTTGTAATATTAATATCTTGGAAACAGCTTCTCCTGAAAACTCAAGTGTCAGAATTTCTTGTCCACAGATCTCTTGGAACAGAGTGCAGAAAAGGAACTTACCAAATATCCTCTTCTGAAAAGTTACAGCCAGAAGAGGACGATACATTTTCCTAATATTATCTTGATCACTCTGGTAATTACTCTGTATGGCTAGTTATTCAAGATGGCGGAAAAGTTTGTGTATCTTTATGCCTTGGTAAAAAATAAATTTATTAGTTAAAAATCTCCCTGTTAAATATTGGACTGTATTTAGAATTCCAGGAGCATCAGGGAAGGGAGAACAGATAGAGTTATGGACTCAGCCATACATGCTTTGCTACCTAGCCAGATCAAGAGATTACAGTTCATATAATTTCTTAAACTGAAAATAAATTGTGTCAAGCTCCCTATTCCTGCTTAATATGGTATTTATCATTCTATAACATGTTAGTGTCAACAGCTGGAAATGTATCTGCTGAAACTGAAACTCAAATTTGAATCACTTTTCTATTGTTTCTCTAGTTTAAAAATGAAATGTTGACTTATTGGAGAAATACCACAAAATAAATATTGTAGATGTAGTCTCACACTTTAGTGGCCTGCTCAAATCGAGACTTCAGTCTGAGTCACCTGTGATTCTAACTATATTTTTCTTGAAGCTAACTCTGTTGATGAAGATCTGTATTAACAGCTATGGAATTGTTTCTTTTAAATGTGAAAGAGGATTGTATAAAGATCCTTGATTGACTTTCTGTTTGGTTTAGGAAATTCATTGACTTCAGGTGAGAAAGCAGAAACTTATGTAGCACCAGCTAATTGTACAAGTCACAGTCACTGATGAGGCAGCTCGACAACTGGCTCCAGAGATCCTGAATGCTGAGTCACGTGATATCCATTGGGCTAAAAAAAAGTCAGCACAAGGAAGATGAAGAAGATCTGCAAATACAGAGATGTGTGGCCCATTATCTCACCATTAAGATGAAGGCTGGGTAACCAGACTGTTGCTTCATGCAAAAGAATTTTTAGAAATTCATCAGTTTAGACCTTGGGAAAATTACTTGTATTTTCAGCTGCGAGTTTATAGCATCATTTTTACCATTTTAAACTCTATTTCAAATTAAATAAACAAATATAGAATCATAGAATTACCCAAGTTGGAAAAGGCTTTGAAGATTATCAAGTCCAACTGCAGCCTAACCAGTACCCTAACTCTAAAAACCCTACACTAAATCATATCCCTCAGTACTACATCCAAATGGCTCATAAACACAACCAGGGATGGCGATTCAACCACCTCCCTGGGGAGCCTATTCCAGTACCTAACATGGAGATAAACTCCTTCTGCAGGCCAATGTTTAATTGGAAATAAGGCTTTTCCCTCTATAGAGACATGTCATTTTCTCACAACAAGTTACCTGTTCTCCGTTACTCTATCACCTACCTATTCTGGGACTTCCCAGTCCTTAGTCATCTGAAACACAGCAACAAGCTGATCAAAGCTTTTAAAAGCCAGCTTGTCCTTAAATAACGTGGAAAAAAAGCTAAATGATTCATGTTTCAGAATAGGCGTCATCAAGAAAATAAACTGATGATTGAAACAAGAAATAATTCTAGATGTGATGTGAGAATCTAGCTGATCTTTACTACTTACAGTACTTACCCTGCCAAAATGCTTTTACAGCAAAAATATCTTATTGCAGATTCTGAGGCAGGAGTCCAAGACATACTACAGGTTATTTGCTTTTTTTACCCAAAGATGTTCTCAGACACCTCAGCTGAGACCATTTAACCTTCCAGATTAGAAAGTAATACTGTCCTCAAGACCTTCTTTGGTGGTTTCATTTATGGGAAAGTTTTGGAGAACCTGTGATAGGTTAGGATAGCGGCTCACCTACACCACTGAAGGCCAGAATGCACCTTATGTAGAAAAGTATAGTTATTTAGAATAAACAGCCTTTGCTGAGAAAATCAAACCAGATTATGAAAATTAACTTTAAAAAAGAAAAAAGATCATTGAAATAAGCCTGTAATTGTTCACAATGAAATTGGCTAAAATTTAAAAGTGACGCGAAATGATGGAGGAAATGTAAAGATATGGAACCCCAGTATTGTTCCATTTATTCACTTGCCAGGTGTCCTGATCATCATGACAAAACATGACAGACAGATTAGAGGATTAGTCTTTCTTTTAACTCCGTTCTAAAATAATGCTGTACCAAGTAACTACAGCATCTAGCTCTTCTATATCTAACCCATAAAAGACTGGTATTGCAGTTTCATATTTCCTAACCTATTTGTTATTACTAGTTAGGAGGAAGAGTGATATCACCCTGTATTAAACTGGAGAAAATTAAGTGTGGGCAGTCACTGAAATTTACCTGAGACATCCAATGGCTTTCATTTGGTTTCCTTGCTTAGATTTTCTTTCTGTGAAAACTACTATTCTATTTTTTTCTTCCTGGTGGCAGAAGGAAATAGAATTACTCACAATGGAGTAAAGACCACTAAAAAATGAAGACCATGGGTAAATTTTTCCTGAAGCTGAAAAAAGAACTGAAAGTAGGTCTTCTACATCTGAAGTTATCTAATTACTGTTCAGTTGCCAGGGTGGGGAGTATGAGCATATAGAATCACGAGATAATGCTATATATTTTGCTGAACTCGGCTAGTTAGGTGTGCTAGGTAAGACAGGCTCAAAATAATTCTAGCATACTATGTTGATTGGAGACATCAGAGTAGTATATGGATTCCAGCTAGACTCAGAGATAAAAGAAATACTGAACCACTTCTACTGATATGATGGTACTTGTGTTTACACGCAGAAGCAGAACTCTGGGTATCTGGGGAATTCTGAAAGTGAAAGTATTGGCATACACAGTCTTCAAAATATGTTACAGCTCAGGAACTTAAATTGCACACACATGGAGCACTCTTGCAAACAAAATCCTTTTGTGAAAGTGCTCTAAATGACTTGAACAATAATATATCACAGAAAGCTCTTGCTGGAATATGAGATTGAACCAAGTAATTATTTGTCATGTTTACAGCTGGATTCTTTTTCCCCTCTACAATGAGAGGAAGTCTATGTACAAGATGCCTCAAGAGCCCTTTGCAGACATCAAGCTGTTTATTTATGAAGCACGGAAAGTTATGCAATACAATGAAGCAAATTATCAACTGCAAATGCAAGTATTTGTTCAAGCAGAGGATGCTGGCTAATCAGAAAAATAGTGCGGACTTTGCAGTCCCTAGTCTTTTTCCATGAGAAAACAGATTAAAAAAAGTTGAAGTGTTTCTTGAAATTACATTTTCTGGTAACAACCTGTAAAGATTTATCTCAGACTATCTGTGCACAGTGAAATCTCACCATGCTCTTGAGATGTTTCCTGCATTATGCTGAAGGAATGATAGAATTAGTAGAGGAACTTCAACACTTGTGTTAGGATCTGTGTAGCAGTATTGCACTGTGGATGCAACATAGTCCTTCCAAAGGAGAACTGAGAATCTAGCATTTTCTGTTGTTCATTCATGAGTAGTCACTGCCAAAAATCTGGAATAATTTACCTTAGTAAACTCATCTTCATCTCCTCTCCCATGATTAATTTATCATTCCTCCTAAACTAATTGCTTGATTCTGGATGTAAATTTATCATAATTCCATTGCTCATAGCAAACCTCAACATAAGTGAACCTCGTCTGATCTCAGTATCTCTGTCATGGTAGACAGAAGGACAATACAAGAGAAGTCAAGAGAGACCAAAAAAAGTTAATTTTCTAGAGCTCACTTTCAAAAACTAGAGAATTAAGCATGTTGTTTATTTTGGATCTGATCTTTTACTTAAAATAACAGAATTGATTCAGAATTCAACAGCAGTCCTGGATCTAAATAGACAAAGGCAATATATGTAGTTCTGCTCTGTGGTTTTGGTTCAGGTTCAGTTCCAGTTCTGAGAAATATTTTCATTAAGATGAGTAGCACCTCATTCTGTCTAAGATTTGCCCAAAATTTTCAGAGGCATTTGAGAATGACATAAACTGTTGTATGGATTATTGGGCAGAACTAAAGATGAAGGATTGTCAGAGTCTGTATTCACGGATCCTTAAGAAAAAAACACATGACATAACTTAATCACCTGTCGTGTTTGGGTTGTCAGATTCAGCTTTCTGTCCTTCTGGAATTCCAATACAATCCAGAGTTTGGTTTTCCGCAGTGGATCCTTGGCCCTGAGGGGTACCAGTGTCGTATCAGTCATTCTGAGTATATCCCTGTAGCAGATGAACACAGAGCTGAATGCTTTCTTTCCTTCATTCTCTCACCAGTCTTTGATTAATCTATAACATAATGAACATTATAATCTATACTATAAATGAAAATACAAACTGAATTAAATCAATTGTTTTATGTTTGTCTTTTACACTTAGCGCTTAGGAACACTACATTCCATATTTCCCCCATGTAATTTAAAACAATATATCACAAAGGGGAAAAGTTGAATAAATATGAATGTATACGATGACAAAATGGTAGCACCATAGAATCTGGGAGAAAAAGCACCATTGTCAGTGCAGCGATTTTTTGTTAGCTGCTGGGCATTGCACTGCAAAATGGGAACTGTTGTGAAGATACAGCATGTTGTTGGGCATGGCACATAGAAGAATGCAGGGAGGAATAAAGGAAAAGATACCTGATGGGTAGTGAAAGTCTGCTGAGGTTTTGCAGCTGTAATGGTACAAGTTTGATGAAGCTGCCCACCACTTGAGATCTCCATGCCTGTGGAAGGACTGTTCTACAGAGTGCCAGGCTGGAAGACTGATTCCTGAGGTTAATTGCATGAAGACGACAAACTGACTGCTGCGGATGTTGTGTTTGTTTTTACAAACTGTTCCGCTCCACACCTTTTATGCATAGTCAGCTTAACTGTTGGAGGAGGATTGGTCTACTTAAACCAGGCCAGGGATCAAATGCAACATCATTTGTAAAGGTGCCCAGGAATTTTGCTATCTCAGCTCTGCCTATCCACCTACAGTTTACAGTGCTGGCATCTCTAGATATTTCAGTGTGAAACTCACAGTATTTCAGTGCAGTCAAAATTAGATATTTTGGAAAGCTTCATTTTGTGAAAAATTCTCTCAAGTTGCACTTGTTTCTTTCTGGAGCAAATCTTTATTTTAAGTTCTTGGAATTTCCAGTAGGAAGTACTACTTTTCAACCAACTCTATTCCAGAGGGTAAGACAAGGCTTATTGGCAGCAGAGCATGAAGGAGTCTCTGTGTCACCATCTTTGTTTCAGTTTTCTTTTGGTCAAATTGAAGTTTGCCAGGGCTGTAACTAAGAAGAACCATTTAACTCATACAAAGTACTGACTTCCAAGTCTTACAGCTTTCTGCCATTGCCAGTCTTTCAATTTGCAAGAGGCAATCTCTGTTCTACTTCACTGTACCCCATGTACAGCTCCACAAAATTTATAGAGATAAACCACAAAACGCTCTATTTTTGTTTCTTTATTCTTTGAAAAGAGAGTTATTGGTTTTTCTGTTTGGTCAAACCCTAAAACATATTCACAGGTAAGCTGAAATGGTTCCAAGAATGCTAGGTAATTACCAAGGTCATTCAGTAGATTCATGAGCAGTTTCTAAGGCAAAAGAGGAAGTCTTTATTTAAGATTAACCTTGCCCAGGTTGTTGCTGGTGATATGTTGCATTCTTGAGGTCCCTTGGGAAGCAGGCATTAAGCAACTGGAACAATTATATGCGGTATGGAAATATCTGCTTTACACATAGATTGGCAGATATTGTACTCTCACGTCTGAATATATTTCTCCATGCTGGTTCAGCTCATAACTTATTATGAACATTTTTTTATTCTTTCTCACTAGCATATGTCTGCTTTTATCTCATCCATTACTGGCATGTGTATTCTCACAACACAATACCATAGCGGCCATTTTAGTATAACAGATGGGCAAGAGGATTACTTGTCCTGATATTTCATTCAGAAACCATGTTTTGTTTATATTTTGTATTGGCATTAAGAAGCTTTTCAACCAGTGTTTTGGTTTCTTTTTTTCTAGGTTTTTGTTTGTTTGTTTGTTTTTTGTTTAGTTTAGTTTACTATTTGTTTTTTTTTCTTGGTGTATGTGTGTGTGCTTTATTTGTTAGTGTTCCAAAAAGGCATACACGTTTTTGGTTTTTTTTTTACTTTTTTTTTTTTTTTTTTTTTCTATTTCAGGAACAAAATGATAGCAATGCCTGGGGGTTACCCACAGTGGTATGCTAACTTCTAATGCAAATCAAACACAAAATTGTGACACAAAATTTCTACTGTATCGCTGGAAATAAAACTTAAACATGAAATTCTAAGTCTCCATGCTTGATAATGCCAGAGAAGAAAGAAAAAGAAAATAAACTATTAGAGAAAATAATAATAATAACAAAGAAGCAGATTCCTTGCAAATTGAAACGGATTTTGAGTTTTGCCAGATGCATCTTGATGGCAATTTCTATACATCAATAAGCCATGCAAAGCAGAGAACAGTTAAATTCTTTAGGGAGGAAGTAATGGTGTAGGACATTAGGCTTCTAACTGTTTATAATTGTATATGATTTGTGTATTTCTTCTGTTGGAGCACTGGAAGTTAATGCTTAAGATATGGATGACCTGATTATCATGAAAATACTCTTCATGGTGAATAGAGTTGTCATCCCTCTCAAACAGGGGGAGGAATTTTGTTGGACTTTCCTTGTTTGAGATTGCACACGTTCAGTAATCACTGTCCAACATGAAAGCTATGCTAAGCTTAATATGTTATTGGTAAAAATATTCATACTTCCAGATCTTACAGTTCTCACCGAATACATAAATCAAAGTAAAGTTTTAAGGTCTAAGTATTACTGTGTCTATACATACCACTGGGGGATTGATATCTTATAGGTTAAAAAATGGACTGAAAGAGCAAAATATGGACTGAGTTGCATGTTTACAGTCACCATGGTTTAAAAAAATTCAATTCGGGGTTTAGATCAACTGCAAGATGCACTACAAGATCACTAATGGCTGATATCAGTGACAGTAACTGTGAGACGGTAAAACTGGGTTCAGATTATAATCTGGAATATTTTAGGAATATTTAGCCAAACTTGAAACATCCTAAGTGAAACCTAAAATACATATGAACAATTAAATCCTACTTCTACATGTTCATGGCCAGTTTCTCCACAAGCTTGTGTATGAACTAAGACTGGAAACGTGTAAAACTGTACTTTCCATAGCACAATTTCTATGACATTCTAGGGAGAAATAGAAGATATTTGATTTTGTTTTGTTTCCTTTTACAGAAGAAGTCAACCAGAGAGTAGAAAAAGCAAAGAACCTCTATTTATAAACTATACAGAGATGTTCTTCTGTGGAGGATTTAAAATATTATCTAGGATACACAATTAATGAAATTTGTTGGTGAAGTATGATAAAGCATTTATGTAGGTTGCAATTTCATTTTATCGATGACATCACTCAAATAGGTAATAATAAAAATAATAATAAAAATACATAGATGGCTCTGAAAGTATCGACTCCTCTTTATTTCCATGGGAACTACAACAGATACAAAGACACTATTTGATAGAGAAAATTCTCAGCTACAGGAGAATGTTTTTTTCATATGTTCATATGTTTTTCAGCATAGCCAACACCATTAATTATCCATTTTGGTTAGCAGTGAACAGTCTTCATGCTGCTCTCATGAAAACCTACACCAGCAGAGGTGACCCAGTATCACAGATGCAATGACAGTGTTGTTGCTGGGAAAAGGTTACTCATACAGTCCATCTTTCACTGTGCTCACATCAACTCACCATAGACATTCAGCAACCATCAACGAATGTCAATGGATGCCATTTTTTTCTGCATAGAGTAATTCAGTGGTGCATTCCTGATCCATACGCACTTCCATGTCAGATGCCATTCTGTCAGATTACCCCTCTGCTGCCATCTGTCGCATGGCAACAACATGAAATGGAATGTAGGTGGGAAGGTGCAGTCTCCACTGTCATACCACCAACATCCACCTCCGATTTGTGGGCCAACATAATAAAATAGGAGGCATTGTTTTTGGAGTAACCCTCAGAATAAAAAACAACTGACCATTTTTACTTTTTCCTTCCTTTCTTTTGTACAGTTCTAGTGTTCCGTTGTATGTTGAAACACATCTACGTGAACTTAAGAATGGGTAATATTAAATTTTTAATGTTTCTATTTTCTGAACATGCCAATTACTTCCAGGAAGTTTGGGTTATCTAAAAATGTTTCTGTTTGATTCATTTTCTCCCTCAACCTTTTCTGATTTTCTGGATTTCCTGGTTATTCAACTGAGCACAAATTGCTGTTCATACAGATGCACTGCCATGATTTCTGATTTGCAGGCTGTCACTCCCATTAATAACCTACTAGGCTGTCATGCTGTCATTCCTTGTTGCTGCAACGATTTGTTTCAAACATAGGGGCTGATTCATGAAGAATAAAAAAAGCAGTTGTCCTGTTTTACAGGAATCTCAAAATATTTACGCAGAAAATGTGTGAAAAGCACACACACCACTTTTATCCTGAAGAATGTGATTGCCAAATACTCAACTTGTTTTCTTGAGAGTAGAGAGAACGAATATAGGCTGGATTCTCTGTTCTTCTTTTTTTAAGTATAAAACCATAATACTTTCAATAAAATCCTCCCCTTCTAATATATCCTAAATTGAGTTCCAGGGCTGTGATGAAACTACTCAGGATAATGAAAAGATTACAAAACTGATAACAAAACTGATTTCAATTTTTTTTTTTTCTTCATTCTTCACGTTGCTTTTCCAAAAAGTGTTAATAACAACTACCTCAAAACAGGAAAATATATCAGTGCTATTCAGTCTTTTGTTTTCCTTTCTGATTAACAAGTACTTGGCCAAATTTCGCTCTCAGTGTTACTGGTACAGTCTTGTCACCTCTAACAGTGCCGTAGAAAAGGCAAAAACTGTGAAATGCTGGATTCATTGCTCAGTATGTGCTGTTGGAGTACTGCATGTCTGTTTGTCAATGCTTGGGGGTGTCTGGGTCGGTGGTGGTGGGGCTAGCTTTTCTTGAAACACCTTCTCCCAGCTCTCGCCATTCAGCTCACATCGCCATGGCCTCTCAAGGAGTTGGAGCTGCCAGGAGCTGAGCTCCTCCGCTTTTTCCACCACCAAGCCTTGGAAGTTGGCACATCTCCCAAAGAAACACTCAGAATGAACTTTCTGAAGAAGGAAAAGAAATAAGCACAAGGGAACAAGGCAGGATGCTTATGTAAATCAAAACTGGGAGGAAAGGCGAGTGCAGAGGCTATTTTGGTGTGGAGCTCGCTGCTGGCTCTCAGTTTCTCACTTTTGTCCTGCCATTCCCAAACCTGTGCTATTAATACAATGCAATAGTTTCTGATCTTCTTCCCCTCCCCTCCCACTCCACACTCAGCCTGATCTGAGTACTGCCTACAGATGGCTGCTAATGAGTGAGCTACTTTGACATACCTACTTAAAAAAAACTTAAATCATTAGGCAGACTTTGTACACTGTAATTTAAACTAATATTTTAAAGAGGCAGCCTCCCAATTACAGCATTACTCTTATCTTTTGTAGGACTTGCACATTAACCCACTTGAAAATTTGTCCCTGCCGAAGAGTATCAGCAGCCAGTCCTAAACCTGTCAATGCCATAGTATTTTTTAGATTGATGTTTAATTAATGAAGTACTGCAGCAACAGGTTTTCTCTCTCTCTCTCTCTTTTTTTTTTTTTTTTAATTTGATCTCCATGGCATTATAGGAACCTGAAGTTTCCACTAGGCATATATTCCTACTGTTTCCTTGTCAGAGGAAATGTATATTCATTTTAGACTTGTGGAGGCAATTACAGTAGCCACCAGTTGCCTACAGCAGCTAATCAAAGTGATAACCTACAAGTTCTCAACTCCCCATGAGACAGCCCACTTGCCTCCAGCTGATGAATGCCAAAAGAGCAGCATGGGCCCACCAGTAATGACACCACTATCTAACAGAAGTTTTTAACTAACCCATGCTTTTATAAAGACTCTATTAAACATCTCATAAAAAGAGATCTAGATAAAAGATTCTAATAAGGTTTTTTTAAAGGGAAAGACCACCAGCGCCGAGGTGAATGTCTGATGTAAAATATTAAGCTGGTATTTGCCTCTGTATAACCTTCACGCTTCTTGCATTGAGAAGTGAGAGTATCTCCAAGCATGTGACTAACCTCTGACTGATACACTGTCATGTCCTTGCTCCAGTTAAGCCACACAGTTAAGCACCTGCTTCATCTCAAGCAGATATCCAATTCTATTGGTTCAAAAGAACTCAGAGGATTAAAGCTAAAGGTGTAGAAGCACTGTAGAAGAGCAGGCATAATATGTTAGAATGTAATACTTCAGACTGTTAGTGTACTATCGGTAGGTGTTGCCTACAACAGAAATAAGCGAAGGAAATTTTAACAAGGAAATAATATTTATAAAGAGCTCACAATTATTTGCTAGCAGGAGAAGTTCATAGCACAGGTAGGAAACCTTTGGTTTTCCTTTATTTTTTTTCCTGCATGAGCAGCCCCTTGCTTCTGCTGGATTTTAATTATTTAGAATGTACGTGTACTTGGCAAGAAACTGACCCTCTCTACACTCTGCCACCTTATCAGTGACAAAAGCAGCATGAAAGATATACGCACTATATTTTTTGTTTCATTCCATCAGCATATTTCAGAGTTCACTGTACAAAAATAAAAAGTAATGTGAATGAGAAGTTTCGAAGGCTGTTTCTCAGACTTTTGCTTGATTCAATGTCATTCAGTCTGCAACCAAACAGAAAACAGCAACTTCATAAATTAATTAAGATCTTCTGAAGAAAGAGAGAAAAAAAAAAAAAGAAAGAAAGAAAGGAAGAAACCCCCACAGGACTCCTTCCCTCCTGAAATGTAAAAGCAACCCACATGAAGCAATTCTCAGTGGCTATACTGTTCCTCTAATCCAGTTATTACATCTGAGGTTTCTCTTTAAGGCTTCCAGCCAGGTTTTGACATTGGATTTAGGGATATCCTAATTAGCTGCATTCCCAGAGGAAGCATTCCTGGCTTCTTCCCCATGCTGGGAATCCTGGAGGAGCCCAGTCTGCAGGCTTCAAGGCAAGTGGGCTGCCTAAGTACAGTTTCCTACCCATGTTTCTCTCATCGTCCAGGGAATGGACTTACTTCGGCTCTACTATTTCTTAGTCCCATTAAAAGTTGGTGAGCTTTTAAAAGTTTGAAGTTTCCATTTTTTTTCAGGGTTTCACCACGTGCAACAGCCATTTCAGGCTTTGAAAGACACACGTCATCATACTGTTATTACTGCTTGCTTGTGCTAGCACTCAAAGACCCTGAACAAGGCCAGTCCAGCAGCTCTGGAGACTTCTCAAGCAGTAGAAAAGGTGATTAGGAGCTTAGGGGTTACTCAGCCAAAAGAGTATACAAATTCAATGGTGTAGGCAAAAGCAAATTTGTCTATAGCAAATCTGCAGAAAAATTGTTTATCTTAACCTGCAAAAGTAAGATTTAAAAAGGCTTTCAGTGTATTTTTCTCCAAAAATCATCAAGACACGGGGTAGTCCTCAGAGGCATCAATGTCTGTCCAGAGACACTTGTGTCCTGTTCTGTGTGTTGAGTGGGTGCCCTCTTGACAGTCCCAGTCATCCTCTGCCTCTGGAGGAAGGATTTTGGTGTAAACTCATGACTCCCACCCTGGTGTGGGCTTTGTGGACTTCTCTCAAGCATAAAGGAAGTAAAATAAGGTGAGAGGCGCGAGAAGAGGAGCTCAGGCTCTCCAACCAGCTGTGCATTCATCCTCCTGGTACCAGGGCTACTATTTTTGTTATAACTCTGAAGTTTTTTATTTTTATGACAAAAGGGATATTTAACTTTGACTTTTTTTTCTGGCTATTTAAATCTTTCAAGAAATTGCAAAAGGCAGAACAAACCAGTTTTAATGGACAGAAGACAGGTGTGGTAGGTAAAACAAAATGACAAACCTCACATTAACAAATAGATTGTCATTATCCTTACAACTTAATGCTTATCACATGTGTGGGCCAGTTTCCATAAGCGGCCTGTCAGTACAACTACATTATCCAAAGTGCAGAACCTCTTTTCCCATTAAATTATCAGGACATTTTTGTCTTTGCCTGAGTGTAGTGGGAGGCCTGCTACAAATTCATCTTTGGTGGGACAGGCTATTGTAAGTGACCCCAGTCGGATGGGATCAAACACTGAAACACCACCAATTTTTTCACTTCAGTAGGAGTTGCACATGGCCGTACTAAGGCTTCACTCCATTCCTTTACTTTCCTCGACAGTATCAGGAGACAGTTAGTAGAAAGCAAGGTTCCACCTCAGGTTGTTTTCTTTTTTCCCCATTTTCACATTTCCACCAGTATTGAATGCAATTAGAACAGAGTGGAAAAGTCATAAATAAAGACACATTTTTACTTCACAGCCCTGTTTCCTGTTTGTGACCAAAGATAGAACAATTGACTTTCTGTAGATTTTGAATAACATACACACATTTCTAAATTTTTTCATTCTCTCAGCATAACATGCTGTATTGCTAACATATTGGCAGGATAATTTGGCTAATTTGGGAAGAGAAGCTGAGAACTGCTTGGAAAATGTAATAACACTTCCTTGAAGATTTTGACACTTCTTTTTTTTCATGTTACAAAGTTCAGAAACACAAACGTACACAAAGATTCAAAACTGCAAACTTCAAAATATTTTGACTTACCTTTCAGTGTAGTGGTGAGCTAAATTCTAACTGCAGGACCAAACCTTCTTCTTATAAATGCTTTACATGAAATATAAAACAGTTGCACATTTTGCAGTTATGAGACAAATGAGGGAGTTCATAAGTAAGAAGGAAATTTGCCCTGTATACTCTCTGTTATGAATGATGAGTCTCATGCAAGGAGCAGCTTTCCTTTCCAGGCCAACAGGAAAGTGTATACATATGATTTGAGACACTGAGAAAACAGCCAAAATCATTCCTGCAATTATAATTCATCAGGTGCTTTTCAGAATCAAATTTAAATTTTCTCACTTTAGAAAGCATGGAGTAAGATACTCATTCTTTGTATTTCAGATATCAATTGAAATAAGACAGTGTTCATCAAATCTGATTTCACTTTTCCTGCAGTAGCACAGAGATGACACTAAACAGACAATACGAGCTTTCAGCTTTGTGCAACCATATACATAGGCTTCAGACAATTATCTGTAATCAATAGCTATAACATCACAGTAATAAAATTATAGTATTTACATATAATTACACTTACTTTCAGATACATCCAGTTCCATTCAGAGCATATATCAGTGGACTAAATCTTGGTAAGTCAGTAATTCTCAATAGAGAGGATGGAAGGTCAGATTTGTGTTTTCCAAGAAATTCGGTTCAGAAAGAAAAAAAAAAACAAAAAAAAAACTTTTCCCTGTAAGCTAGCTATTTAATATTACCATCCTGTTATATTTAAAGGAAACCTCTCCGGGTAAAATCTTTGCTGACATATCCCTGATAATCCTTCTCATGTTGCTTTTTATTTTTCTACTAATAACATTCTTGCAATTATATGTATATGACTGAATATAACAGAACCTACCAGATGCTGATTTACCTAAGGTTAGAATATAGAAGAAAGTTTTGGATACACAATTGCTTGTAAATCCACCAAGATGAATTTTTCATGCCAGCATAAAAATAGGCCTGTATTGTATTTCTCATTTTGCGCTTCCCCCATTCAGTTTCAATGTACTGCCTCTCTCTACTCTTTTTTCTGCTCTCCTTCTATTCTTTCATTTCCTGGTCCTTTATTCATTCCAACTTTCACCTTTAATTTTCTCACTTCCTACTACTTTTAAATTCTTAGCACTAACATTCAAGAAAGTATTCTGTGTAAAAAGATGTTTGTATCAATGTTAAAAATCTTCTAATTTTTTTTCCTTACTTTCATTCATTCATTCTTATTTATTTATTTATTTATTTATTTATTTATTTATTTATTTATTTATCCCACATTAATATATTGTAATACTTTGGTTGCATTATAGATCCAGATTTCAGTGGTTACAGGACTTTTCCTTATCTATGTAGGTCACTCCGAAAATTAATGCCTTCTATTTATTTCCACCAAAACTGTGGAGAAGACAAATTCGTTGCCTCTATAGAAATTTCTGAGACAGTTTTAAATCAGTTGCCTTGGCTCTTCCAGCAGCAGAAAGGCTTCTCCCCTCCTTCTGTGGTCTTTCTAGCCCACCCAGGGCTTGGTGCCACAAATGTGGAAGCATGAGGAGTACATGGGCCCAGACTGAACTGCTCATGTACCTCATGTTGTTCCAATTTTGCTTCAAGAGGAAAGATTCTTGCTTTGACAATGATGAAGAAAGATGAAAATAAGAGACAGCTCATCTACGGTGTACTTCCAAAACCACACAGAGTGTAGGCTCCTTATGCAAATCACCCTGACCCTTGCCGAGAAAAATAGAGATCGAGGGTCCTTCCAATTCTCTTTACAACAGGCCTTAGTTGAGCAACATCGGATCTTCATTATTTCCTAAAACTGTAATGCAGTGCCTTTATCAAAGAGAACTGAAGTGTTTAAAGCCTCCAAAATATGTAAATTTGGGGCAAATATTTCCATTTGGGAACATATACCATGTCCTACAGCCAAGAATAGTCAGATGACAGTTAGTGTGTCTTAGGAAATGACTATAATTCCTTAAGTGCAAGATAAAGAAATACTGTATAGACAGAGAAAAAAACTAGAGCTGTCATACCCTGAGAGATCTGATTTACAAAAGACTTTTCATTTTCTTTTTTTCTTTTCTCTCTTTTCCTGCTAACTAGAGTTAAAAACAAGGTAATCACACCGTAATTATAGCTTTGATCAGTTCTCCAATGAAGACAAAAATGATTCTATGTAGGTCACTGGCTGATTCCTAAGTTTTGATAAACAGACTTACATCATGATAATATCAATTTAAAATCATGTGTGACATGCACACACAAAATCTGCAGCTGTTTCAGGTATTGCCGCTAACGATTTATCATTTATTTAACTATAAAATGTTTATAAATTATATTTATTGTCTTGTAATTAGTAGTACTAGTGGTGCATAATATCAATAAGGTCATTAAATATGTAAACAATAAATAATAGAAATATTAATGTCACCAAGCGGCAATGCTTGACAGCATCGTGTATATTCAAGTCAGCCAAAGAGTACATTTCTCTGCACTTCAATGTCCAGACATGAAATCGTGCCAGTCATGGGTTTAATGAGCAACTAGACAAGTTCAGAAGAAGCAAATGTGGTTCACAGTTGGTGTAAAAGAAAATAAATAGATAAATAAAGTTAAATATATATAAAGTAAGTACAGGAGAAGATCTGGATCTTTTAGATCATTTTGCCATTGCAGTTCTACATGCCCATACCCTTTCTTCTACACAAGCAGTGAGACCAAGTTATAATATCCAAACTGGTGAACCTAGTCATTTAACTATGAAAGAATGAGCGATTGTATAAAAATAAGCCAATAAAACATTAAAAGCTAAGCAGACAAGCCCCTGACATCAGACGGTAATTCCTTGTTTTATTTTGTTTATTGTATTTTGTTGTTTTATTTTAATTTTAGAGAGTTCCTTTGGATAAGGGTTAGTTTGCTTTTCTAACTTGTTTTTCTAATGGGAGTGTTACGGTCTGAGCAGCTTTTAGTATCTGTTGAATTTGGCTGACATTATCAGAGAGGCCAGTCATGAAGCAAAGGAAAATTATTTGCAAACCAATGGAAGCCGTGTAGAAGCACTGTATTAGATTCTATACGGACCTTCCCTTGGAAATAGACAGATGTATAAATATGCCTTTATATATACAGGTCAATATGAAGTGTTTCACTTTCCTTGTCTCTCCACGCCAGCTGGCTAGAAATTTGTTATAAAGTGAAAATGGATATTATTTGTTGCAGAAAGGGCAACATCACCTTCTTGCTACTACCAGGATAGTAGTAGTCCCTCCCACTGAGAGAGACTGGGCACTCATAAAGATTTGGCATAACAGTGTCTTGTCTGATGGATTCAGTTGCCCTCAGCTGCTTTACTCTCCCGGGAAATCCCATTTCTCTTGACTGGCTGGTCACACTTCTCTTGATGCAACCCAAGATAAGGCTGGACTTCTGGGCTGCAAGTGCACATTTTCAGCTCATGTTGAGTCTTTCATCAACCAACACCCCCGAATCTTTCTCTTCAGAAATGGTCTAATGCCATTTTCCACCCACCCTGTATTTGTGCCTGGGATTGCTCACACCCAAGTGCAGGACCTTGCATTTGGCTTCGTTGAACTTCATGAGGTTGGCATGGGTCCACCTGTCGAGCCTGTTGAGTTCCCTCTGGATGACATCCTTTTCCTTTGCTCCCTGTATACCATGATTGGGACAGTATCTGTGTTAAGTACCTGTTGGATCATTTTAAGAGAGGTAGCACCTCATAGGAAGGTCCATAAACTTGCTGACTGTAAAAATTGAAAGTCTCTGGAGCACCAGATTAGCTGCAAGGTGGGAAGGCATTTATTCAGGAACATTGATATAATTACGCACTTTTCAGAATCACACTATACTTTACAGGGTGACTTATCTTTTTCCAAACATAATTTTAAAATACTCACATGGAGCCCACAAAAGCTCCAAATCCTATAGTCATATTTTTAGTTTAAAATATGTTGTCAATTTAATTTTCCTTCATATCATAATGTATCTAGAAGATTCCATTCACATCACTGTAAGCATCTGCAGTTTTAAATGTTGAATTCCTAGCTAATACCCATGTCATCATTCCTGACCACAAAATATTGGGCCTCATAACTTGTGCTCCAACCACTCCTCACAGTCTTTGAAGCTTCATCTTGTCTATCTCAGTTTCATTAGCTCATTTTCTTCCATTTATTGGATAACATGTTGACTACAGAAGATCTCTTAAGGTTTTAAGAAATCTCTGCAAAGACAAATAATGTAACAAGAAACATCTTTGTATTTTTCTCTCCCCTTCTTACTTTTCCTCAGTTTCCTCTGTCTCTTTTCTTTATTCTGTATTGAATTTCTTCTTCCCCAGCCTTTTATTTCTATCTCTAATATTCAATAAATGCTTAGTTTCATCATTCTCTATCTGAAACTTCGTTCACTTTATTTAATCACACACTTTGAAGTGGTGTGCATTTTGTACAAGCACGTGAATTTCACAGTACTTCTGACTGTAAAAAGCATGCTGAAAAGTGATCAGATGAAGTTGCATGATCACAAGGAAGAAATTATTAAAATAAATGGACATATGGAAGTAAGAGAACTAGGGATATGTAAATGAGGGTGGATGGATCCCAAGGATGTCAAAGTTTTAATTACCATCAAATTGTTCCATTAGGTTGCTATGCACTGGATTTTCTAAAATTGGAGGTACTTAAGTGCCTGGCGGACTGATCCTCAGCATCCCCAAGACTGAGAAGAACATAGCCTCTAGAGTAAGACCACTCAGAGTGTTGTCAGCAGGTCAAGGGAAGTTACCCTTCCATTCTATTCAGCTCTGGAGAGACCATATCTGGAGTGCTTTATCCAGTTCTGGTCTTCACAGTATAAGAGAGACCTGGTCACATAGAATAGAGTCCATTGAAGGACCAATAATTTGATTAAGTGACTGGAGTAACAAAGGATGAAGCTGGGGTTCTCTAGCTTGAAGAAGAGAAGGGTATGGAGGGTACTTATCAATGTGTGTGTATAAATACCTGATGGAAAGAAATGAGGAAGGAGCCATACTTTCAGTAGTGCCTACTGTCAGGGCAAGAGGCACTGGGTACAAACTGATCTGAATGCATGAAACAGTTTTCCACTGCAAGGTGGCAAAATTTCAGAAGAACTTGATGAAGAAGTCTGTGGAGAATCCATCCTTGAAGATGTTCAAAACAGCACTGGAGACGACCATGGGCAACCTGCCCTTGTTTTCCCCACTTGAACAGGAGAGGTGGACTAAATGGTCACAAGAGGTACCTTTCCACTGAAATGACTATGTGAATCTGTGAAATCCCACAGTCTCAGGAAGAAATTAAGCTTGAGGATGTGCCCCCTCTAAGTGTGCCATTTTCTAGCCTGCTAATACTTGAGCCTGTTTGCTTGGTTAATGAAAGTCATCTTTAAATGATCTTTTCAAAACAAAACACAGTTACAAGGTCATTGCTTCAGAGCATTTGGAAACACTAAAACAGCATTTATTTAGGATCATATTTCTATCTTTCTCAATGCTGTATAGCAAGGTGGTACAATACAAGTGAGAGCAGTTCTCAGATGCAACCCCGATGTTGCAATGCCTTTTTAAAAATATGAGTTTATTAATGATTTCATTAAAATGAACTCCACCTTTTCCTTTAGTCAGGTACACTCCAATATTTTCCTTAGGAGTGCTTATGTTCCTAGATGTGGGCAAATACTGTTTATTCCCCCATACCAGAACTACTTTGTTTTTTTCCACAGATTCATGCATTGCAACAGGTGAACTCCAAACTCCATTCACTCTTTATTTCTGAACTGTAACTGGCAGGGTTCAGAGACAGCTTTATGTCCCCAGAAAAGGTAATTCTGCTTCTTTCAGATTATTTTTTTCAATAATATTCTCTTTGTTATAGTGTTTTAGCAACCTGTTCTGCACAAAACAGATTTGAAACAGCCTTCTTGCTTTCCTTTTCTCATGTTTTGCTATTTCATCATTCTTACCCATATTCTGTTTCTCTGGTTGCAGACAGTTTCAGCTTTTCTGGCCCTCTTTCCTTGTTAGCCTACTTTCAACCCAGAAATCTTTTCCATTCTCCCACTAGAAATACAAAGCTAGATGTTTAACATATGAATCTTTGAAAGTGCTGGGTGCTCTCTAACAGACAGTGATAGATCTTCCCAAGTTTCTACTGGAGTTGAATTTCCTTGGCACTTTCTACTGTCATGCCTGTATACATAGGACTTTTCCATTTTGGAGTGCAGTCTTCACTATCTTTCAACACCTCTCCTGTTTCTGAGGGCTGTCTTTCATGCAGTTCCCATTGCTATTTTTCAGTCTGCTTAAAATGCTATCTTTAGCTGTCTTCAATTTTAGCATACTCCAATTTTGTTTAAAAAACTAAATCAGACTACAGAGGTCAAGATATGCATGAGCATAAACTTCAGAAAGAATTATCACATTAGATATTCCAGTCTGCAACTGGAATTTATTTCAGTTTCTTAGTATAATGATTACTTTCACCTAACTAACTAGGAGTAAAACAAAGAACAGAGTTGTGAATAGGAAACAGACATTCTACTCTGTACTGCACCAAACTGCTAATAATGCTAATTAAAATAGCCACCTTGGTTGATGTTTCATCTCTCAAATTCCCAGTTTGAATCCCTGAATAGTCTGATCTTGCATTCCATGTCATTTCTAGAATAGGGCTATGGAAATAAGGTTTTGCTTACAGGTGATCAATAGAGGACATAATTAAGGACTGTAGGCCAAATCCCCAGCCAAGGTTATTCATAGTGATTTGCTCCACCTGCAAATCGAGCTTCCAACATGGAACTGCTGTTGTTAAAGTGTTAAATCACTCCAAATAAAGTCAGAAAAAAAATGTCTTCTGTGCTTACTTTCTCATTTATACTTCTTTGAATTTTCCTTGATTTGAATGCCTATCCCTCAGGAAATGGAGATAACCATTTCCTAAAAAACAAGGCAAACGTTATTTTCAATACACGGTTTGCGTGATCCCTCAAAACAGGTCAAAGTTGGGATAATTATGGTATCTGACTGATGTTCAGATGCTTACATTCCCTGATGAATCTGTAACTAACTCTATGTGATGGAAATATCTCACATTATTCCTGTGTTTGCCAGCTTGCAATGTCATTCCAGATGGCAAATACAAAAATAGCTTGAAAAATTTCTTTTTGAATTTCAGGCTCTAAAAGGGTTTTGTTAGTCCTACAACAGATTTTCCAAGATGTTCAAACTGCCCATTCCTTATCAACATGAAACACCTCGATAGGAGTATCTTGTAAAACCATCACTGCAGTAAATTTCAGGCCATTACTAATTTAATTACTAGCTACTTACTAGAAGTATATTTATTTCTTCATCACTCCTCTAAGAAATCTAGATTTGCCAGATTTTTTTCCCTTTTCTTGATGCTGCTTTCATTAGAGTAGGAGTATCTTCAGAGCAATAGAATTCTAAAGGTCTCAGTTGTTAACATGAAAGTGGGACTGCTTAAATTTGATTACGGTGTTTAATGAAGTGTCACATTTATTTACAAGATGACATGATGAATCACATTACAGTTATTATAAATCAGCTTATAAGAATGGACAAATGGTTCAATAAAGCAATGGATTTACAATTCTAAGATGAACGCGTTTGGGTTCCTTGTGATATTTCCCTTTAAAAAAAAATAAAAATAAATGGCAGCACACTATTTACTTTAGCCCAGGAGCTAAATTGGCAATTTGCTTTAGAAGGAAAGAGAAAAAGAGTCAGCATTTCATTTTGTATGTCCCCCTGTTGGCACACATGCTGGGCCTGAAACTGGGGTTCAAATTTACCCCCTAAATACCACTCCTAGGATTAAGATAAAATTTCACTTGTTTGCCTTGTGATACTTTTATCACATTGCCTTGTGTGACAATATCGGTGTGACTTGCCCAAAGACTGAAGAAAATTTTAAAAAAAAAAGAGTGAATAAGCATCCATGCAGACCTTCCTCCCCTCCCTGGCCTTGGAGTCTTCATTAAAAAGGTCTTAGTTCACTTCCATACAAGGGAAATTGGCTCATTTGTCTGCTGTACTCCCTCTCTTTCTCTGCCTGACTTGCAGAGGAATTTGTTTGAAACATTTTTTTTTCCAGCACATTTCTGTTTATTTGTGTTTGCCCTGCAGAAATGCTAATGCAGGTTCATTGCATTAAACAGGCCTGATAACGTCTGAGTGCACTCACATATGTGTAGGCTGAAAAACAGCCACATACTGGGTAGGGAAGGGGGGCTGAGGAGGCCACGTGTGTGTTTTGGGGTGTGTATGTGCACGGGGGGAGGCTTCTAAGAGGCTGAGCTCAGGGTTTTGTGCCACATCTGCATTTAGTCCTATTTGAGTGACAGGTGTACATGGATGCCACATCGGCTGCCAATATGTTATGAGACCATGGTAACAATCGTTCATCTCTGGGGAGCTATGCTGCCTCGTTCCTCACTATCAGACATGAAAGAAATAATTTCAGGTGCCAGAAAAGGAACTGTGATAAAAGAAAACATTTCGGCTTTCATGGCACTGGAGTTTGCCCTAAGGCAACAGCTTTGATAAAAAAAAGTGTCTCTTTCTTTACATTCACAATTAATCCATGATTATCTACAAGCAATCCTTTGGCCTATATGATAGTGACAGAAAAGTTGTTTTTCTTTTTTTTTCTTTTTTTTTCTTTCTTTTTTTTTTTTTTTTTAATTCCTTGTACACTTCACCTCTGTTTTTTCCTACTACATGCACCTATTGTATCACACAAATCTTCAAACCCTGCTGAAGCTAGAGACAGCTTCCCACCCCCACTTGGGGAAGTTATGTAGATATCAGACATATCCGTGTAGAATAGCTATTGTTAGCTGAAGTATTAACATATAATGTTTCTCCAGTTGTGTATTTAAGAAAGATATGAAAGAGGGCTATTATACTGCAAGCAAAGGTGAACCAGTCACTCTTTTATGCAGCATTCTGTGTCATCAGCTGAATGAAAATTTTGGTATATATTTTAAGAGCAAAACAATGAGCTTCATTCAGAAGGTGATACTATTTCTCCTTGCATGAA